>NC_088417.1:100900433-100980433 GCF_034236695.1 Oncorhynchus nerka | reverse complement strand
TATTCAATAATATTCAATAGAAGATGTACAATAAATACAAAAAGGTTCAATTCCATGATAAAAAAAATAGTTTGTTTTTAACTCTGATGAAATCATCAAACACAGAACTACTGAACGCTAAACAGAAAAACTATTTTCCCTAATGTGTATTATAGTTGAAAGGAATCAAGGTAGCGATATATATCTATAACGACATCTGAATTTCTACTCTTTAGTGTCGCTGTTTAGTTCAGCGTCATTACAATCATTGGCAGTGTCTCAAACGACACCCTATGACCATAGGGCTCTGGTCGAAAGTAATGCACTACGTAGGGCCCTCTGGGCTCTGGTCAAAAGTAGTGCACTACGTAGGGCCCTCTGGGCTCTGGTCAAAAGTAGTGCACTACGTAGGGCCCTCTGGGCTCTGTTGGCTCTGGTCAAAAGTAGTGCACTACGTAGGGCCCTCTGGGCTCTGGTCGAAAGTAATGCACTACGTAGGGCCCTCTGGGCTCTGTTGCCTCTGGTCAAAAGTAGTGCACTACGTAGGGCCCTCTGGGCTCTGGTCAAAAGTAGTGCACTACGTAGGGCCCTCTGGGCTCTGTTGGCTCTGGTCAAAAGTAGTGCACTACGTAGGGCCCTCTGGGCTCTGTTGGCTCTGGTTAAAAGTAGTGCACTACATAGGGCCCTCTGGGCTCTGTTGGCTCTGGTCGAAAGTAGTGCACTACGTAGGGCCCTCTGGGCTCTGTTGACTCTGGTCAAAAGTAGTGCACTACGTAGGGCCCTCTGGGCTCTGTTGGCTCTGGTCAAAAGTAGTGCACTACGTAGGGCCCTCTGGGCTCTGGTCGAAAGTAATGCACTACGTAGGGCCCTCTGGGCTCTGTTGGCTCTGGTCAAAAGTAGTGCACTACGTAGGGCCCTCTGGGCTCTGGTCAAAAGTAGTGCACTACGTAGGGCCCTCTGGGCTCTGTTGGCTCTGGTCAAAAGTAGTGCACTACGTAGGGCCCTCTGGGCTCTGTTGGCTCTGGTCAAAAGTAGTGCACTACATAGGGCCCTCTGGGCTCTGTTGGCTCTGGTCGAAAGTAGTGCACTACGTAGGGCCCTCTGGGCTCTGTTGACTCTGGTCAAAAGTAGTGCACTACGTAGGGCCCTCTGGGCTCTGTTGGCTCTGGTCAAAAGTAGTGCACTACGTAGGGCCCTCTGGGCTCTGGTCAAAAGTAGTGCACTACGTAGGGCCCTCTGGGCTCTGTTGGCTCTGGTCAACAGTAGTGCACTACGTAGGGCCCTCTGGGCTCTGGTCAAAAGTAGTGCACTACGTAGGGCCCTCTGGGCTCTGTTGGCTCTGCACTACGTAGGGCCCTCTGGGCTCTGGTCAACAGTAGTGCACTACGTAGGGCCCTCTGGGCTCTGGTCAAAAGTAGTGCACTACGTAGGGCCCTCTGGGCTCTGTTGGTTCTGGTCAACAGTAGTGCACTACGTAGGGCTCTCTGGGCTCTGTTGGCTCTGGTCAAAAGTAGTGCACTACGTAGGGCCCTCTGGGCTCTGGTCAAAAGTAGTGCACTACGTAGGGGCCCTCTGGTCAAAAGTAGTGCACTACATAGGGGCCCTCTGGTCAAAAGTAGTGCACTACATAGGGGCCCTCTGGTCAAAAGTAGTGCACTACGTAGGGACCTCTGGTCAAAAGTAGTACACTACATAGGGGCCCTCTGGTCAAAAGTAGTGCACTACGTAGGGCCCTCTGGGCTCTCTGGTCAAAAGTAGTGCACTACATAGGGGCCCTCTGGGCTCTCTGGTCAAAAGTAGTGCACTACATAGGGGCCCTCTGGGCTCTCTGGTCAAAAGTAGTGCACTACATAGGGGCCCTCTGGGCTCTCTGGTCAAAAGTAGGGCACTATAGTGTAAATCCCTTGTTCTTTCATCTGTCCATAATCAGATGTTTGATCTAGTTACTGCATAGTTATATCAATTATATGCACTATTTTGGTGACTGTTGCTTATATTGAATCCAAAAGACTTGCAGACTTTCCCCCGCTGAGCTTTTCTCACACGTTGCTGAGCAACAAGACTCGACTTCCCAGCACCTGGCATGGACAGGCCTAAGAAAGTAAGCATGTATTGTAATTATACTAGTCCTGTAGGCATTAACACGTTCCTCTCGCTCCCTGTCTAACTCTCCATCTCCCTGTCTAACTCTTCATCTCTCTCCCTGTCTAACTCTTCATCTCCCTGTCTAACTCTTCATCTCCCTGTCTAACTCTTCATCTCTCTCTCTGTCTAACTCTTCATCTCCCTGTCTAACTCTTCATCTCTCTCCCTGTCTAACTCTTCATCTCCCTGTCTAACTCTTCATCTCTCTCTCTGTCTAACTCTTCATCTCCCTGTCTAACTCTTCATCTCCCTGTCTAACTCTTCATCTCCCTGTCTAACTCTTCATCTCTCTCTCTGTCTAACTCTCCATCTCTCTCCCTGTCTAACTCTTCATCTCTCTCCCTGTCTAACTCTTCGTCTCCCTGCCTAACTCTTCATCTCTCTCCCTGTCTAACTCTTCATCTCCCTGTCTAACTCTTCATCTCCCTGTCTAACTCTCCATCTCTCTCCCTGTCTAACTCTTCATCTCTCTCCCTGTCTAACTCTTCATCTCCCTGCCTAACTCTTCATCTCCCTGTCTAACTCTTCATCTCTCTCCCTGTATAACTCTTCATCTCCCTGTCTAACTCTTCATCTCTCTCTCTGTCTAACTCTTCATCTCCCTGTCTAACTCTTCATCTCTCTCTCTGTCTAACTCTTCATCTCCCTGTCTAACTCTTCATCTCTCTCTCTGTCTAACTCTTCATCTCCCTGTCTAACTCTCCATCTCTCTCCCTGTCTAACCCTTCATCTCCCTGTCTAACTATTCATCTCTCTCTCTAACTCTTCATCTCTCTCTCTGTCTAACTCTTCATCTCCCTGCCTAACTCTTCATCTCTCTCTCTGTCTAACTCTTCATCTCCCTGTCTAACTCTCCATCTCTCTCCTTGTCTAACTCTTCATCTCTCTCCCTGTCTAACTCTTCATCTCCCTGCCTAACTCTTCATCTCCCTGTCTAACTCTTCATCTCTCTCCTTGTCTAACTCTTCATCTCCCTGTCTAACCCTTCATCTCCCTGTCTAACTCTTCATCTCTCTCCCTGTATAACTCTTCATCTCCCTGTCTAACTCTTCATCTCTCTCTCTGTCTAACTCTTCATCTCCCTGTCTAACTCTTCATCTCCCTGTCTAACTCTTCATCTCTCTCTCTGTCTAACTCTTCATCTCTCTCTGTCTAACTCTTCATCTCCCTGTCTAATCTTCATCTCCCTGTCTAACTCTTCATCTCTCTCTGTCTAACTCTTCATCTCCCTGTCTAACTCTTCATCTCTCTCCCTGTCTAACTCTTCATCTCTCTCTCTGTCTAACTCTTCATCTCTCTCTGTCTAACTCTTCATCTCCCTGTCTAACTCTTCATCTCCCTGTCTAACTCTTCATCTCTCTCCTGTCTAACTCTTCATCTCTCTCTCCTGTCTAACTCTTCATCTCTCTCTGTCTAACTCTTCATCTCTCCTGTCTAACTCTTCATCTCCCTGTCTAACTCTTCATCTCTCTCTCTGTCTAACTCTTCATCTCCCTGTCTAACTCTTCATCTCCCTGTCTAACTCTTCATCTCCCTGTCTAACTCTTCATCTCCCTGTCTAACTCTTCATCTCCCTGTCTAACTCTTCATCCCTGTCTAACTCTTCATCTCCCTGTCTAACTCTTCATCTCTCTCCCTGTCTAACTCTTCATCTCCCTGTCTAACTCTTCATCTCTCTCTAACTCTTCATCTCCCTGTCTAACTCTTCATCTCCTCTGTCTAACTCTTCATCTCCTGTCTAACTCTTCATCTCTCCTGTCTAACTCTTCATCTCCCTGTCTAAATCTCTCTCTGTCTAACTCTTCATCTCTCCCTGTCTAACTCTTCATCTCCCTGTCTAACTCTTCATCTTCATCTCCCTGTCTAACTCTTCATCTCTGTCTGTCTAACTCCCTGTCTAATCTTCATCTCCCTGTCTAACTCTTCATCTCTCCCTGTCTAACTCTTCATCTCCTGTCTAACTCTTCTCTCCCTGTCTAACTCTTCATCTCCCTGTCTAACTCTCTTCATCTCTCCTGTCTAACTCTTCATCTCTCTCTAACTCTTCATCTCCCTGTCTAACTCTTCATCTCCCTGTCTGTCTAACTCTTCATCTCTCTCCCTGTCTAACTCTTCATCTCTCCCTGTCTAACTCTTCATCTCCCTGTCTAACTCTTCATCTCTCTCTCTGTCTAACTCTTCATCTCCCTGTCTAACTCTTCATCTCCCTGTCTAACTCTTCATCTCTCTCCCTGTCTAACTCTTCATCTCCCTGTCTAACTCTTCATCTCCCTGTCTAATCTCTTCATCTCCCTTCTAACATCTCTCCTGTCTAACTCTTCTTCATCTCCCTGTCTAACTCTTCATCTCTCTCCCTGTCTAACTCTTCATCTCTCTCTGTCCTGTCTAACTCTTCATCTCTGTCTCTCCATCTCCCTGTCTAACTCTTCATCTCCCTGTCTAACTCTTCATCTCTCTCCCTGTCTAACTCTTCATCTCTCCTGTCTAACTCTTCATCTCTCCTGTCTAACTCTTCATCTCTCCCTGTCTAACTCTTCATCTCCTGTCTAACTCTCATCTCTGTCTAACTCTTCCTCTAACTCTTCATCTCCCTGTCTAACTCTTCATCTCCTCTGTCTAACTCTTCATCTCCCTGTCTAACTCTTCTCTCCTGTCTAACTCTTCATCTCCCTGTCTAACTCTTCATCTCTCTCTGTCTAACTCTTCATCTCTCTCTCTGTCTAACTCTTCATCTCTCCCTGTCTAACTCTTCATCTCTCTCCCTGTCTAACTCTTCATCTCCTTCTAATCTCTCTCCTGTCTAACTCTTCATCTCCCTGTCTAACTCTTCATCTCCTGTCTAACTCTTCATCTCTCTCTCTGTCTAACTCTTCATCTCTCCTGTCTAACTCTTCTCTCTCCCTGTCTAACTTCTTCATCTCTCTTCTGTCTCCCTGTCTAACTCTTCATCTCCCTGTCTAACTCTTCATCTCTCCCTGTCTAACTCTTCATCTCTCTCTGTCTAACTCTTCATCTCCCTGTCTAACTCTTCATCTCCCTGTCTAACTCTTCATCTCTCCTGTCTAACTCTTCATCTCTCCCTGTCTAACTCTTCATCTCCCTGTCTAACTCTTCATCTCTCTCTCTGTCTAACTCTTCATCATCTCTCCCTGTCTAACTCTTCATCTCTCCCTGTCTAACTCCATCTCTCTCCCTGTCTAACTCTTCATCTCTCTCCCTGTCTAACTCTTCATCTCCCTGTCTAATCTCCCTGTCTAACTTCATCTCTCTCCCTGTCTCTCTCTCCCTGTCTAACTCTTCATCTCTCTCCCTGTCTAACTCTTCATCTCCTGTCTAACTCTTCATCTCTCTCTCTGTCTAACTCTTCATCTCCTGTCATCTTCATCTCCCTGTCTAACTCTTCATCTCTCTCCCTGTCTAACTCTTCATCTCTCTCCCTGTCTAACTCTTCATAACTCTTTCATCTCCCTGTCTAACTCTTCATCTCTCTCCCTGTCTAACTCTTTATCTCCCTGTCTAACTCTTCATCTCTCTCTCCTGTCTAACTCTTCATCTCTCCTGTCTAAATCTCTCTCTCTTCATCTCTCTCTCCTGTCTAAATCTCTCTCTTCTAATCTTCATCTCTGTCTAACTCTTCATCTCTCTCTCTGTCAACTCTTCATCTCTCTCTGTCTAACTCTTCATCTCCCTGTCTAACTCTTCATCTCCCTGTCTAATCATCTCTCTCCCTGTCTAACTCTTCATCTCTCTCTCTGTCTAACTTCTCCATCTCTCTCTCTGTCTAACTCTTCATCTCCTGTCTAACTCTTCATCTCTGTCTAACTCTTCATCTCCCTGTCTAACTCTTCATCTCTCTCCCTGTCTAACTCTTCATCTCTCTCCTGTCTAACTCTTCATCTCCCTGTCTAACTCTTCATCTCCCTGTCTAACTCTTCATCTCTCTCCTGTCTAACTCTTCATCTCCCTGTCTAACTCTTCATCCTGTCTAACTCTTCATCCCTGTCTAACTCTTCATCTCTCTCCCTGTCTAACTCTTCATCTCCCTCTCTCTGTCATCAACTCTTCATCTCTCTCTGTCTAACTCTTCTTCATCTCCTGTCTAACTCTTCATCTCCCTGTCTAACTCTTCATCTCCCTGTCTAACTCTTCATCTCCCTGTCTAACTCTTCATCTCCCTGTCTAACTCTTCATCTCTCTCCCTGTCTAACTCTTCATCTCTCTCCCTGTCTAACTCTCCATCTCTCCCTGTCTAACTCTTCATCTCTCTCCCTGTCTAACTCTTCATCTCTGTCCCTGTCTAACTCTTCATCTCTCTCTCCCTGTCTAACTCTTTATCTCCCTGTCTAACTCTTCATCTCTCTCTCCCTGTCTAACTCTTCATCTCCCTGTCTAACTCTTCATCTCTCTCCCTGTCTAACTCTCCATCTCTCTCCCTGTCTAACTCTTCATCTCTCTCCCTGTCTAACTCTCCATCTCTCTCCCTGTCTAACTCTTCATCTCTCTCCCTGTCTAACTCTCCATCTCTCTCCCTGTCTAACTCTCCATATCTCTCTCCCTATCTCTCTCCCTGTCTAACTCTCCATCTCTCCCTATCTCTCTCCCTGTCTAACTCTCCATTTCTCTCCCTATCTCTCTCCCCCTGTCTAACTCTCCATCTCTCCCTATCTCTCTCCCTGTCTAACTCTCCATCTCTCTCCCTATCTCTCTCCCCCTGTCTAACTCTCCATCTCTCTTTCTCTCCCTATCTCTCTCCCTGTCTAACTCTCCATCTCTCTCCCTATCTCTCTCCCCCTGTCTAACTCTCCATCTCTCCCTATCTCTCTCCCTGTCTAACTCTCCATCTCTCTCCCTATCTCTCTCCCCCTGTCTAACTCTCCATCTCTCTCCCTATCTCTCTCCCCCTGTCTAACTCTCCATCTCTCCCTATCTCCCCCCCCCCCTCTCTCTCCCTCCCTTTCTAACAGGACTGATGTTGATCAATGTCTGCTCCCTGCAGTACTGCAGTAGCATAAGCGCTGAGCCAGCTTCCCCACGTGGCTTTTCATGACCTGACGGTAATACAGAGGCTACAAAGTCCTGATCTGAGCTCAGCAAGCTGAAAAGGCCCAGGGCAGTATAGGGAAGAGGAGCCCGTCCAGATACACATAGTCTCTCCGACATCTCTCTGACGTCCATCCATCCAGATACACATAGTCTCTCTGACATCTATCTGACGTCCATCCATCCAGATACACATAGTCTCTCTGACATCTCTCTGACGTCCATCCATCCGTCCACACATAGTCTCTCTGACATCTCTCTGACGTCCATCCATCCAGATACACATAGTCTCTCTGACATCTCTCTGACGTCCATCCATCCAGATACACATAGTCTCTCTGACATCTCTCTGACGTCCATCCATCCAGATACACATAGTCTCTCTGACATCTCTCTGACGTCCATCCATCCAGATACACATAGTCTCTCTGACATCTCTCTGACGTCCATCCATCCGTCCACACATAGTCTCTCTGACATCTCTCTGATGTCCATCCATCCAGATACACATAGTCTCTCTGACATCTCTCTGACGTCCATCCATCCAGATACACATAGTCTCTCTGACATCTCTCTGACGTCCATCCATCCATAGGGAAGAGGAGCCCGTCCAGATACACATAGTCTCTCCGACATCTCTCTGATGTCCATCCATCCAAATACACATAGTCTCTCTGACATCTCTCTGACGTCCATCCATCCAGATACACATAGTCTCTCCGACATCTCTCTGATGTCCATCCATCCAGATACCTATAGTCTCTCCGACATCTCTCTGATGTCCATCCATCCAGATACACATAGTCTCTCTGACATCTCTCTGACGTCCATCCATCCAGATACACATAGTCTCTCTGACATCTCTCTGACGTCCATCCATCCAGATACACATAGTCTCTCTGACATCTCTCTGACGTCCATCCATCCAGATACACATAGTCTCTCTGACATCTCTCTGACGTCCATCCATCCAGATACACATAGTCTCTCTGACATCTCTCTGACGTCCATCCATCCAGATACACATAGTCTCTCTGACGTCCATCCATCCAGATACACATAGTCTCTCTGACATCTCTCTGACGTCCATCCATCCAGATACACATAGTCTCTCTGACATCTCTCTGACGTCCATCCATCCAGATACACATAGTCTCTCCGACATCTCTCTGACGTCCATCCATCCAGATACACATAGTCTCTCTGACATCTCTCTGACGTCCATCCATCCAGATACACATAGTCTCTCTGACATCTCTCTGACGTCCATCCATCCAGATACACATAGTCTCTCTGACGTCCATCCATCCAGATACACATAGTCTCTCTGACATCTCTCCGACGTCCATCCATCCAGATACACATAGTCTCTCTGACATCTCTCTGACGTCCATCCATCCATAGGGAAGAGGAGCCCGTCCAGATACACATAGTCTCTCCGACATCTCTCTGATGTCCATCCATCCAGATACACATAGTCTCTCTGACATCTCTCTGACGTCCATCCATCCAGATACACATAGTCTCTCTGACATCTCTCTGACGTCCATCCATCCGTCCACACATAGTCTCTCCGACATCTCTCTGACGTCCATCCATCCAGATACACATAGTCTCTCTGACATCTCTCTGATGTCCATCCATCCAGATACACATAGTCTCTCTGACATCTCTCTGACGTCCATCCATCCAGATACACATAGTCTCTCTGACATCTCTCTGATGTCCATCCATCCAGATACACATAGTCTCTCTGACATCTCTCTGACGTCCATCCATCCAGATACACATAGTCTCTCTGACATCTCTCTGACGTCCATCCATCCATAGGGAAGAGGAGCCCGTCCAGATACACATAGTCTCTCCGACATCTCTCTGATGTCCATCCATCCAGATACACATAGTCTCTCCGACATCTCTCTGATGTCCATCCATCCAGATACCTATAGTCTCTCAGACATCTCTCTGATGTCCATCCATCCAGATACACATAGTCTCTCTGACATCTCTCTGATGTCCATCCATCCAGATACACATAGTCTCTCCGACATCTCTCTGATGTCCATCCATCCATAGGGAAGAGGAGCCCGTCCAGATACACATAGTCTCTCCGACATCTCTCTGACGTCCATCCATCCAGATACACATAGTCTCTCTGACATCTCTCTGATGTCCATCCATCCAGATACACATAGTCTCTCTGACATCTCTCTGACATCCATCCATCCAGATACACATAGTCTCTCCGACATCTCTCTGATGTCCATCCATCCAGATACACATAGTCTCTCTGACATCTCTCTGATGTCCATCCATCCAGATACACATAGTCTCTCTGACATCTCTCTGATGTCCATCCATCCAGATACACATAGTCTCTCTGACATCTCTCTGACATCCATCCATCCAGATACACATAGTCTCTCTGACATCTCTCTGACGTCCATCCATCCAGATACACATAGTCTCTCTGACGTCCATCCATCCAGATACACATAGTCTCTCTGATGTCCATCCATCCGTCCACACATATAGTCTCTGATGTCCATCCATCCAGATACACATAGTCTCTCTGATGTCCATCCATCCAGATACACATAGTCTCTCTGATGTCCATCCATCCAGATACACATAGTCTCTCTGATGTCCATCCATCCGTCCACACATAGTCTCTCTGACATCTCTCTGACGTCCATCCATCCAGATACACATAGTCTCTCTGATGTCCATCCATCCGTCCACACATAGTCTCTCAGACATCTCTCTGATGTCCATCCATCCAGATACACATAGTCTCTCTGATGTCCATCCATCCGTCCACACATAGTCTCTCTGACATCTCTCTGATGTCCATCCATCCGTCCACACATAGTCTCTCTGACGTCCATCCATCCAGATACACGTAGTCTCTCTGACATCTCTCTGATGTCCATCCATCCGTCCACACATAGTCTCTCTGACGTCCATCCATCCAGATACACGTAGTCTCTCTGACATCTCTCTGATGTCCATCCATCCGTCCACACAGTCTCTCTGACGTCCATCCATCCAGATACACATAGTCTCTCTGATGTTCATCCATCCGTCCACACATAGTCTCTCTGACATCTCTCTGATGTCCATCCATCCGTCCACACATAGTCTCTCTGACGTCCATCCATCCAGATACACGTAGTCTCTCTGACATCTCTCTGATGTCCATCCATCCGTCCACACATAGTCTCTCTGACGTCCATCCATCCAGATACACGTAGTCTCTGTGACATCTCTCTGACGCCCATCCATCCGTCCACACATAGTCTCTCTGACGTCCATCCATCCAGATACACGTAGTCTCTGTGACATCTCTCTGACGCCCATCCATCCGTCCACACATAGTCTCTCTGACGCCCATCCATCCGTCCACACATAGTCTCTCTGACGTCCATCCATCCAGATACACGTAGTCTCTGTGACATCTCTCTGACGCCCATCCATCCGTCCACACATAGTCTCTCTGACATCTCTCTGATGTCCATCCATCCGTCCACACATAGTCTCTCTGACGTCCATCCATCCAGATACACGTAGTCTCTGTGACATCTCTCTGACGTCCATCCATCCAGATACACATAGTCTCTCTGACATCTCTCTGACGTCCATCCATCCAGATACACATAGTCTCTCTGACATCTCTCTGACGTCCATCCATCCAGATACACATAGTCTCTCTGACGTCCATCCATCCAGATACACATAGTCTCTCTGACATCTCTCCGACGTCCATCCATCCAGATACACATAGTCTCTCTGACATCTCTCTGACGTCCATCCATCCATAGGGAAGAGGAGCCCGTCCAGATACACATAGTCTCTCCGACATCTCTCTGATGTCCATCCATCCAGATACACATAGTCTCTCTGACATCTCTCTGACGTCCATCCATCCAGATACACATAGTCTCTCTGACATCTCTCTGACGTCCATCCATCCGTCCACACATAGTCTCTCCGACATCTCTCTGACGTCCATCCATCCAGATACACATAGTCTCTCTGACATCTCTCTGATGTCCATCCATCCAGATACACATAGTCTCTCTGACATCTCTCTGACGTCCATCCATCCAGATACACATAGTCTCTCTGACATCTCTCTGATGTCCATCCATCCAGATACACATAGTCTCTCTGACATCTCTCTGACGTCCATCCATCCAGATACACATAGTCTCTCTGACATCTCTCTGACGTCCATCCATCCATAGGGAAGAGGAGCCCGTCCAGATACACATAGTCTCTCCGACATCTCTCTGATGTCCATCCATCCAGATACACATAGTCTCTCCGACATCTCTCTGATGTCCATCCATCCAGATACCTATAGTCTCTCAGACATCTCTCTGATGTCCATCCATCCAGATACACATAGTCTCTCTGACATCTCTCTGATGTCCATCCATCCAGATACACATAGTCTCTCCGACATCTCTCTGATGTCCATCCATCCATAGGGAAGAGGAGCCCGTCCAGATACACATAGTCTCTCCGACATCTCTCTGACGTCCATCCATCCAGATACACATAGTCTCTCTGACATCTCTCTGATGTCCATCCATCCAGATACACATAGTCTCTCTGACATCTCTCTGACATCCATCCATCCAGATACACATAGTCTCTCCGACATCTCTCTGATGTCCATCCATCCAGATACACATAGTCTCTCTGACATCTCTCTGATGTCCATCCATCCAGATACACATAGTCTCTCTGACATCTCTCTGATGTCCATCCATCCAGATACACATAGTCTCTCTGACATCTCTCTGACATCCATCCATCCAGATACACATAGTCTCTCTGACATCTCTCTGACGTCCATCCATCCAGATACACATAGTCTCTCTGACGTCCATCCATCCAGATACACATAGTCTCTCTGATGTCCATCCATCCGTCCACACATAGTCTCTCAGACATCTCTCTGATGTCCATCCATCCAGATACACATAGTCTCTCTGATGTCCATCCATCCAGATACACATAGTCTCTCTGATGTCCATCCATCCAGATACACATAGTCTCTCTGATGTCCATCCATCCGTCCACACATAGTCTCTCTGACATCTCTCTGACGTCCATCCATCCAGATACACATAGTCTCTCTGATGTCCATCCATCCGTCCACACATAGTCTCTCAGACATCTCTCTGATGTCCATCCATCCAGATACACATAGTCTCTCTGATGTCCATCCATCCGTCCACACATAGTCTCTCTGACATCTCTCTGATGTCCATCCATCCGTCCACACATAGTCTCTCTGACGTCCATCCATCCAGATACACGTAGTCTCTCTGACATCTCTCTGATGTCCATCCATCCGTCCACACAGTCTCTCTGACGTCCATCCATCCAGATACACATAGTCTCTCTGATGTTCATCCATCCGTCCACACATAGTCTCTCTGACATCTCTCTGATGTCCATCCATCCGTCCACACATAGTCTCTCTGACGTCCATCCATCCAGATACACGTAGTCTCTCTGACATCTCTCTGATGTCCATCCATCCGTCCACACATAGTCTCTCTGACGTCCATCCATCCAGATACACGTAGTCTCTGTGACATCTCTCTGACGCCCATCCATCCGTCCACACATAGTCTCTCTGACGCCCATCCATCCGTCCACACATAGTCTCTCTGACGTCCATCCATCCAGATACACGTAGTCTCTGTGACATCTCTCTGACGCCCATCCATCCGTCCACACATAGTCTCTCTGACATCTCTCTGATGTCCATCCATCCGTCCACACATAGTCTCTCTGACGTCCATCCATCCAGATACACGTAGTCTCTGTGACATCTCTCTGATGTCCATCCATCCGTCCACACATAGTCTCTCTGACGTCCATCCATCCAGATACACGTAGTCTCTCTGACATCTCTCTGATGTCCATCCATCCGTCCACACATAGTCTCTCTGACGCCCATCCATCCGTCCACACGTAGAATAACTATATTCTCATCTACATTTATAATGAGTATTTCTGTTGAATGTCAGCTGCTCTCTCCCTCTGCTGAGACTAACCCTCAGTCAGTTGCTCTCTCCCTCTGCTGAGACTGGCCCTCAGTCAGCTGCTCTCTCCCTACGCTGAGACGGACCCTCAGTCAGCTGCTCTCTCCCTACGCTGAGACGGACCCTCAGTCTGCTGCTCTCTCCCTCCTCTGAGACTGACCATCAGATGCAGGTACCAATTGTCCAGGAATACAGAAGAAACCTGTCCGAAAACCACTTTTTTTGTCTGACTTTTTCATGTGTTTTTTTTTTTGTTGGTAAGGGAGTCCACAGATTACACTCTTTGTCACGACTCCGACCGAAGGTGGCTCACCTCCCTGTTCGGGTGGCGCTCGGCGGTCGTCGTCACCAGCCTACTAGCTGCCACTGATCCTTTCCCCCCTTTCTGTTTATTGGTTTTACCTGTTTTGTGTTTTAGGCTGATTAGTCGGGCTATGTTAGCCAGCCTGATCGTTGTGCGGGATTGTTTTGTGTTTTAGGCTGATTAGTCGGGCTATGTTAGCCAGCCTGATCGTTGTGCGGGATTGTTTTGTGTTTTAGGCTGATTAGTCGGGCTATGTTAGCCAGCCTGATCGTTGTGAGGGATTGTTTTGTGTTTTAGGCTGATTAGTCGGGCTATGTTAGCCAGCCTGATGCGGATTGTTTTGTGTTTTAGGCTGATTAGTCGGGCTATGTTAGCCAGCCTGATTGATTGTTTTGTGTTTTAGGCTGATTAGTCGGGCTATGTTAGCCAGCCTGATGCGGGATTGTTTTGTGTTTTGGCTATGTTAGCCAGCCTGATCGTTGTGAGGGATTGTTTTGTGTTTTAGGCTGATTAGTCGGGCTATGTTAGCCAGCCTGCTCGTTGTGCGGGATTGTTTTGTGTTTAGGCTGATTGGCTATGTTAGCCAGCCTGCTCGTTGTGCGGGATTGTTTTGTGTTTAGGCTGATTGGCTATGTTAGCCAGCCTGATCGTTGTGCGGGATTGTTTTGTGTTTAGGCTGATTGGCTATGTTAGCCAGCCTGCTCGTTGTGAGGGATTGTTTTGTGTTTAGGCTGATTGGCTATGTTAGCCAGCCTGCTCGTTGTGAGGGATTGTTTTGTGTTTAGGCTGATTGGCTATGTTAGCCAGCCTGCTCGTTGTGCGGGATTGTTTTGTGTTTAGGCTGATTGGCAATGTTAGCCAGCCTGCTCGTTGTGAGGGATTGTTTTGTGTTTAGGCTGATTGGCTATGTTAGCCAGCCGTTGTGCGGGATTGTTTTGTGTTTAGGCTGATTGGCTATGTTAGCCAGCCTGCTCGTTGTGAGGGATTGTTTTGTGTTTAGGCTGATTGGCTATGTTAGCCAGCCTGCGGGATTGTTTTGTGTTTAGGCTGATTGGCTATGTTAGCCAGCCTGCTCGTTGTGAGGGATTGCTTGTGTGACTAGTGTGCACGTTTGAGGTTAACGTGTTTCCCATTTCGTGGGGTTTTTGCTAGACTGTTTTAAGTCCCCGTGTTTGGGGCATTTGTTTTGTTGTGCGCCCTGTGTTTCGTGGGGTTGGCTTATGTTCGCCGTTTGTGCATTAAATAGCACTACCCTGAACTCTCTGCTTCCTGCGCCTGACTTCGCCCCCACTACACCCAGATCATTACACTCTTCTGTGATATATACATCGATCTAGTGTTTAAACTCCACCAACGAAACTAGATCATCAAATTTAGGCTGAGTAAGTTAAACTATTTCTACCATGACCTGTTCTAATTTTTTGTACTGTTCGAAGCAAATGAGAATGGGACCGTAATTGATATTTATTTACCGACCTGACTAAAAAAAGAACAGAGATTAAATGGCATTTTACCCAAAATGGCCTTATAAATCAGTGTATACCAGTGTTTAAGCCTACGCAAGGTCATTGAAGACCAGCCAAAAGCACTGTAAGACGTTTGATTTGTAATGTACCTGAGGGCTGCATGATACACTGAATCAAGTGCTCTCAGGGTCGTGGTTGAAGCCTGCATATATATATAACATCACTCAAATATAAAACCGCCAGTAATGTACATCGTACCAGCTCCTTCCTGGCCTCCAGAGAAAAACAAGCCTTATGCCAGTAATAAAAACCTATTCTCAGCTTGAGTTTCCTTATCAAGTTCTCTACATGTACAGTGAAGCTTAGCTTGTCATCAACCCACACACCCAAATATTTGTACACTTTAACTTGCTCTATAGTAAGTCCAGCCAATGTAGCAATGACATGATTAGTAACATGCCTGGCATTTGAAAATACCATGCATTTTGTTTTACATTCATTTAGTACCAGCTTTAAATCATACAGATTCTGTTGTATGATGTTAAATGCTCTTTGGGCATTTTCAAAAGCTAAAGATAAACTACTACCACTTTCTGACCTTTATTCCTGTTGTTTTGTCATTATTTAGTATGATCAGGGCGTGAGTTGGGGTGGGCAGTCTATGTTTGTTTTTCTATGATTTGGGGATTTCTATGTTTCGGCCTAGTATGGTTCTCAATCAGAGGCAGATGTCATTAGTTGTCTCTGATTGAGAATCATACTTAGGTAGCCTGGGTTTCACTGTTTGTTTGTTGGTGATTGTCTATGTTAGTTGCTTGTGTCAGCACAGTTCTCATTATAGCTTCCCGGTTGTTATTTTGTTTATTTTTTTGTATAGTTTGGATTCAGTGTTCAGTGCTTTCTTTTATTAAAAAAATCATCACGAACACATACCACGCTGCATTTTGGTCCGCTTCATCCGACGATCGTGACACCACTTAAATAAAGCTCATCTGCATAAAAATGAACATCCGCTGTTTCAATAAGATCCCCAATGTTGTTGATATACAAAATGAACAACAGTGGGCCCAAAATAGAACCTTGCGGAACACCTGAGCACACTTCTATGGACTCAGATTTACAACCATCCGCCATCGCACATGGTGTACTTTCGTGATGTAATTTGTTTATAAATCTAGAGCATGACCAGTAATTCCACAACCACGGTGTCAAATGCCTTCGACAAATCAATAAAGACACACAATGTAACTTCTTGTCAAGAGCACAGTGGATGTCATTTAAAACCTTCAGTGCTGCTGAAACAGTACTGTGGTCTAAAACCTGATTGCATTCCATTTATGGGTTAACGGAACACTCCAGCGTTAATGGAAGGTCCCAGTGTTAACTGATTAATGGAAGGTCCCAGTGTTAATGGATTAATGGAAGGTCCCAGTGTTAATGGATTAATGGAAGGTCCCAGTGTTAACTGATTAATGGAAGGTCCCAGTGTTAATTGATTAATGGAAGGTCCCAGTGTTAATGGATTAATGGAAGGTCCCAGTGTTAACGGATTAATGGAAGGTCCCAGTGTTAACTGATTAATGGAAGGTCCCAGTGTTAACCTCATAGTACTCCCAAACCCGTATGCGGGAGCGTGACTACAGCCTCAAGCTCATTACCATAACGCAACATTAGCGATTTCTAAAAATCGCAAATGAAATGAAATAAATATGCCTGCTCTCAAGCCTATCCTTTTCTTAACAATCCTGTCGTCTCAGATTTTCAAAATATGCTTTTGAACCAGAGAAAATCAATAATTTGTGTAAGAGTGGTGATAGCTAGCTTAGCATTTAGCGTTAGAATTTAGCACGCAACATATTCAGTTTCGGTAGCCAAATGCATAGTAACAAAACGGAACGATGTGTCCTACACAAGAATCTTTCAGGAAAAACTGGACATCTGCTATGTAACTGAGAGTCTCCTCATTGAAACATCTGAAGTTCTTCAAAGGTAAATTATTTTATTTGATTCCTTGGCTGGTTTTTGTGAATATGTTGCGTGCTAAATGCTAACGCTAAATGCTAAGCTAGCTATCACCACTCTTACACAAATGATTGATTTTCTCTGGTTCAAAAGCATATTTTGAAAATCTGAGACGACAGGATTGTTAAGAAAAGGATAAGCTTGAGAGCAGGCATATTTATTTCATTTCATTTGCGGTTTTTAGAAATCGCTAATGTTGCGTTATGGTAATGAGCTTTGAGGCTGTAGTCACGATCCCGCATGCGGGATGCGGCGTACTATGAGGTTAAACGCTGTACTGGCAGGATAGAACAGCAGCGTCTAATAAGACCAGAGGTCGCGGAAATTCTATGTCTTCTGTTTCTTTGTTTTTAGCCGAGTGTGGTTCCCAATCAGAGGCAGCTGTCTATCGTTGTCTCTGATTGGGGATCATACTTAGGCAGCCCTTTTCCCACCATTCGGTTGTGGGATCTTGTTTTCTATTTAGTGTCTTAGCCTGACAGAACTGTGCGCTTTCGTTTTCGCTTTCCTTATTTTGTTTGAGTGTTTTTGAATAAAAGAATCATGAACACTTTCCACGCTGCACTTTGGTCCACTCTTCCTACCACCAACGAGAGCCGTAACAGAAGATCCCACCAAAAACGGACCAAGCAGCGTGGCCAGGAGGAGTGGACATGGGAAGTCATCCTGAATGGAGAAGGACCCTGGACGTGGGCCAGAGAGTATCGCCGTCCAAGGGAGCAGATAGAGGCAGCGAGAGCGGAACGGCGACGATACGAGGAGTTAGGTCAACAACAGAAGCCAATGACAGCTCCAAAAAAAAATGTGGGGGGGCACATGGAGAGATTGGCGGAGTCAGGTTTCAGACCTGAGCCAACTCCCCTTGCTTACTGTGGGGAGCGTGTGACCGGTCAGGCACCATGTTATGCGGTGATGCGCACTGTCTCTCCAGTGCGCATTCACAGACCGGTGCGCTCTGTGCCAACTCCTCGCATTTGCCTTGCTAGAGTGGGCATCCAGCCAGAATATAGATATGTTGCTGTCTCTACTATATCTAAAACCAACTAAAATGTCTGTTGCTGCCTACTATATCTTTACTTATACCAATTGAACTTCCCTGCTATTTTACAATAAGTATGAACCACAGCTCAAAGTGTCACTTCTGGAGTGGACTCCCCTCTTTGAACTGGTACGTGAATCGGAAGAACAGACTAATTCCAGGGAGGAAACATTTACAGTAAATGTGATTAACTCCAGTAAATCTGTTGAATTCATTTACAGTAAATGTGATTAACTCCAGTAAATCTGTTGAATTCATTTACAGTAAATCTGATTAACTCCAGTAAATCTGTTGAATTCATTTACAGTAAATGTGATTAACTCCAGTAAATCTGTTGAATTCATTTACAGTAAGTAAATGTGATTAACTCCAGTAAATCTGTTGAATTCATTTACAGTAAATGTGATTAACTCCAGTAAATCTGTTGAATTCATTTACAGTAAATTTGATTAACTCCAGTAAATCTGTTGAATTCATTTACAGTAAATTTGATTAACTCCAGTAAATGTTGAATTAACAGTAAGTAAATGTGATTAACTCCAGTAAATCTGTTGAATTCATTTACAGTAAGTAAATGTGATTAACTCCAGTAAATCTGTTGAATTCATTTACAGTAAGTAAATGTGATTAACTCCAGTAAATCTGTTGAATTCATTTACAGTAAGTAAATGTGATTAACTCCAGTAAATCTGTTGAATTCATTTACAGTAAATGTGTCCTACACACCTGATTATCTCAAGTAAAGCATGGCTGTTGAATTCATTAATTAAGTAACCTTGTTCATCTGCTTTTTATAGACCTGCAGCTTTGTACCTACAATATACATTATATATTATGCTCTATGTTTGGTTAGGGTGTGACTACGGTGGGAAATTCTATGTCTTCTATTTCTTTGTTGGCCGGGAATGGTTCTCAATCAGCGGCAGCTGTCTATCGTTGTCTCTGATTGAGAACCATACTTAGGTAGCCCTTTTCCCACCACTCTTTCATCTGCTTTTTATAGACCTGCAAGCTTTGTACCTACAATTATTTAATGGCATTTTTATTACTATTGTTAAAGGGAAAGAAAAACAATGTGAGGCGACACAAATCCCCAGAGGATTCTGGACTAGAGCTTCAGCAAGAAAAAACTGTGCATAGGCTTCTGGGTGTTAAGGTAAATTGCCATGTGTAATCCCTTTAGTTCCAAAGGAGTATTAGCAGAAAATCTACAATACTTAACATGATTTCGTAGCAACGGTGTGCTGCGAAGGACACATATAATTGTGGGGTCAAATCTGCTCTGACGGAGACCCAGGGTGGAACAATTGTAGTTTTGAGCAAAATGCAGACGAAAACCATTAAGGTTAATTTTTTTTGTCTTAATAACAGAAGACACAGTGAATAGAAACATATTTGTTCAGCTGCCTCTGTCTTACCTACACAGCAAATTCTCCGGTGTTAAATAAACAGAGTGTTCATTTAATTTCATTCGGCCTAATACAGTGGCCTGAAACTCATGATTTTACAGGCCTCATCAGGCCTGCAGGTTCCATTATGTTCACTTACAAAGCACTGTGTAATTCCTATTGGAATCCAGCCAGAGTGGGGATATCTAGCGTTTGCCATTTTTATTCACCCGCAATCTTGCATTCAGATGGAGTGCCAGGTTGGGAAGACCTAAGGTATAAGACTACCTCAAACATCTAAACTGGAACAACCATCTCAGTAATGGGTGCAATAAATCCAAGTAACAGATTGGATTCGTTTAGAGAAATGTTATTTATATTTGAGCAGCATAAGATTAATTAATCGATCAATGTACATGAAAAAAAAAACATAGATATTGAAACAAACTATTCTAAAAATATAACCTGCAATAGAGCATGCTGGGAAATATGATAATGATGGGTGTGTTTTTTTGTTTAACACTGGTTATTAAAACCAACACCAGGGTTATTTTATAGCAACAGGTGTAAAATGAACACTTAAAGAATCAACACTAGAAATGTTACACTAAAAAATAAACACTAGGTCATTTGCTGTGTACCTTCCTCAGTAGAGCAATAACCATAGAGTTGTATAAGGGCCAACAAGAAAACACACTCGTGACCGGTGATTTTAATGCAGGGAAAATGAAATCCGTTTTACCTCATTTTTACCAGTATGCCATCTGTGCAACTACAGGCGACAAAACTCTTGATCACCTTTAATCCACACACAGAAAAGCTGACCAGGCCATCCCTCGTCCTCCCTTTGGCAAATCAGACCACAACTCTATCTTCCTGCTTACAAGCAAAACCTCAAACAAGAAGTACCAGTGATGCGCTCAATACAAAAGTTGTTCGATGACTCTAAGCTACAGGAATGTTTCGCAAGCACAGACGGGATTATGTTCCTTGATTCGTCCGATAACACTGAGGAGTTGACCACATCAGTCACCAGCTTCATTAATCGACGACGTCATTCCCACAGTGATCGTACGTACATACCCAACCAGAAGCCATGGATTATAGGCAACATCCGCATTGAGCTAAAGGCCAGAGCTGCCCCTTTCAAGAAGCAGGACACTAATCCATATGCTTATAAGAAATCCTGTTATGGCCTCCAGCAAGCCATCACTCAGGCAAAGTGTAAAAACAGGACTAAGATTGAATCCTACTAAGCCGGCTCTGGTGCTCGACGGATGTGGCAGGGCCTGCAAACTATTACAGATTACAAAGGGAAACCCAGCCGAGAGCTGCCTAGCGACGTGAGCCTATCAGACAAGCAAAATGCCTTCTATGCTATTCTATGCTTCGAGTCAAGCAACACTTTTGGATGACTGTGTGATCTCTCTGTCTGTAGCTGAGGTGAGTAAGACCTTTAACCTCATAGTCCGCCTCCCCCCGCATGCAGTAGCGTAAATACAGCCTCAAGCTCATTACCATAACGCAACGTTAGCGATTTCTAAAAATCGCAAATGAAATGAAATAAATATGCCTGTTCTCAAGCTTATCCTTTTCTTAACAATCCTGTCGTCTCAGATTTTCAAAATATGCTTTAGAACCAGAGAAAATCACTAATTTGTGTAAGAGTGGTGATAGTTAGCTTAGCGTTAGCATTTAGCACGCAACATATTCACAAAAACCAGCCAAGGAATCAAATAAAATAATTTACCTTTGAAGAACTTCAGATGTTTCAATGAGGAGACTCTCAGTTACATAGCAGATGTCCAGTTTTTCCTGAAAGATTCTTGTGTAGGACACATCGTTCCGTTTTGTTACTATGCATTTGGCTACCGAAACTAACTGAAAATTCAGTCACCTACATGTCGAACTTTTTTCCGAATTAACTCCATAATATCGACTGAAACATGGAAAACGTTGTTTGAATCAATCCTGAAGGTGGTTTGTCATATTTCTCTCCATTGAAAGCACCGTCCTTGTAGCCTGGTTTGTTCTGAGATTTGAATGGAAAAATACCGGGACCTGACTTTTGCGCACCAATTGCCACACAGACACCAAGGGGGACACTTGGCAATTGTAGTCTCTTATGGTCAATCTTCCAATGATATGCCTACAAATACGTCACAATGCTGCAAAGACCTTGGGGAAACAAGAGAAAGAGTCCGTTCATTCCTGTCGCATTCACAGCCATATAAGGCGATCATGGAAAACGTAGCCTCAGAAATCCTGTGCATTTCCTGGTCGGTCATACATCTTGGTTTTGCCCGAAGCATTTGTTCTAAGGGACTCACAGTGAAAATCTTTGCATTTCTGGAAACGTAAGACTGTCTTCTTTCCAAAGCTATCAATTCCAAGCATATTCGAGCATCTTTTCGTGACAAAATATTGCGCTTAAAACGGGCACGTCTTTTTATCCAAAAATGAAATACTGCCCCTATAGGACTAACAGGTTAAACAGGTTAACATTCACAAGGCCGCTGGGCCAGACGGATTACCAGGACGCATACTCAGAGCATGTGCTGACCAACTGGCTAATGTCTTCACTGACATGTTCAACCTATCCCTGACCTGGTCTGTAATACTAACTTATTTTCAAGCAGACCACCATAGTCCCCTGTGCCCAAGGACGCCAAGGTAACCTGCCTAAATGAATATCGCCACATAGCACTCACATCTATAGCTATGAAATGCTATGCTATGAAAAGGCTGGTCATGGCTCACATCAACACCATCATCCTGGATCCAATCCACTTATCATACAGTCCCAACAGATCCACAGATGACATGATCTCTATTGCACTCCAAACTGGCCTTCTCCCACCTGGATATAATTAATACCTATGTGATAATGCTGTTCATTGACTACAGCTCAGCATTCAACACCATGGTCCCTGACTCATTACCAAACTCAGGACCCTGAGACTCCCTTTGCAACTGGATCCTGGACTTCCTGACGGGTCACCCCCAGGCGGTGAGGGTAGGGAACAACAAATTAATACCCAAGAAGACTCGAGGCTGTAATCGCTGCCAAAGGTGCTTCAACAAAGTACTGAGTAAAGGGTCTGAATACTTATGGAAATGTCATATTTAAGTTTTTTTGCTTCGACATTATGGGGTATTGTGATGTCATTATGGGGTATTGTGTGTAGATTGATGAGGGGGGAAAAACAACGTAATACATTTTAGAGTATTAATAGATTTTAGAATAAGGCTGTAATGTAACAAAATGTGGAAAAAGTCAAGGGGTCTGAATACTTTCCAAATGCACTCTATGGGGATACAACCATCCCAGCTCTGTAGAATGTTCTGCAAAGAGACAGAATCATTAGATCACTTGTTTTGGTACTGTCCATATGTAGCTTGTTTTTGGTCGCAGGTTCAGGAATGGCTAAAGAATATAAACATGTACCTTGAGCCAACTCTGCAGATAGCACTGCTGGGTGATCTGAGAAGTCAACCGATCAATAATATAATAATGTATATCTAGAATTAACAATCGGTAGAAACTATGAGAATAGAACGTTTTAGAACTTTTGTGAATCATCACATCACATTTGAAAAATATATGGCAAATAGAAAACTGGATGGTGTTCAGAGATAGATGGGAGGGGTTTAGAGATAGATGGGAGGGGCCAGCTAGCCTACAAAGTCAACAACGCAGCCACTGCCAGCTAGCCTACTTCAGCAGTACTGTATCATTTTTAATCATTTTAGTCAATAAGAATAGCAGCACTGTAGAAACTATTACCCTCAACTGAACGACTTGATTAGTGTAGTGTTAGCTAGCTACATAGTTGTCATTGCTGTCTTCGTATCCAAGATAATTGTGTAGTTTAGAGTGTGTAGTTTTTAGAGTGATTATCTTAATTTACCGAGGTTAGCTAGCCAGCTATTTGTCGTCCTTAACGTAGGAGACACTGCTAGCTAGCCAACAGCTAGCCAACGTCTACCGATTAGAACTCAACAACCCGGTCGCATTCCGCCTCGCTCCACAGGTAGTATCACATTTTCATTTCATCTCATTACAGTACAACGGTTTGATTTGTTTGATCGTAGCTAGCTACATAGCCGTCTCTGTATCAAAGATAATTGTGTAGTCTAGAGCGATTTTCTAGGTTACCTAGCCAGCTATTGTCGTTCTTTTAACGCAACGTAACGTAATCAACACTGCTAGCTAGCCAGCTAGCCCCCGAATCAACAACGCAGCCACTACCAGCTAGCCTACAAAGTCAACAACGCAGCCACTGCCAGCTAGCCTACTTCAGCAGTACTGTATCATTTTTAATCATTTTAGTCAATAAGATTCTTGCTACGTAAGCTCAACTTTCTGAACATTCGAGACGTGTAGTCCACTTGTCATTCCAATCTCCTTTGCATTAGCGTAGCCTCTTCTGTAGCCTGTCAACTATGTGTCTGTCTATCCCTGTTCTCTCCTCTCTGCACAGACCATACAAACGCTCCACAACGCGTGGCCGCGGCCACCCTAATCTGGTGGTCCCAGCGCGCACGACCCACGTGGAGTTCCAGGTCTCCG
Source organism: Oncorhynchus nerka (assembly GCF_034236695.1). Taxonomy (NCBI): domain Eukaryota; kingdom Metazoa; phylum Chordata; class Actinopteri; order Salmoniformes; family Salmonidae; genus Oncorhynchus; species Oncorhynchus nerka. Next base: position 100,956,412 of record NC_088417.1, on the reverse strand, counting down.
GTAGCCTCTGGAACTGCCGATCTGCGGCCAACAAGGCAGAGTTCATCTCAGCCTATGCCTCCCTCCAGTCCCTCGACTTCCAGTCCCTTGACTTCGTGTGCACTGACGGAAACATGGATCACCACAGATAACACTGCTACTCCTACTGCTCTCTCTTCGTCCGCCCACGTGTTCTCGCACACCCCGAGAGCTTCTGGTCAGCGGGGTGGTGGCACCGGGATCCTCATCTCTCCCAAGTGGTCATTCTCTCTTTCTCCCCTTACCCATCTGTCTATCGCCTCCTTTGAATTCCATGCTGTCACAGTTACCAGCCCTTTCAAGCTTAACATCCTTATCATTTATCGCCCTCCAGGTTCCCTCGGAGAGTTCATCAATGAGCTTGATGCCTTGATAAGCTCCTTTCCTGAGGACGGCTCACCTCTCACAGTTCTGGGCGACTTTAACCTCCCCACGTCTACCTTTGACTCATTCCTCTCTGCCTCCTTCTTTCCACTCCTCTCCTCTTTTGACCTCACCCTCTCACCTTCCCCCTACTCACAAGGCAGGCAATACGCTCAACCTCATCTTTACTAGATGCTGTTCTTCCACTAACCTCATTGCAACTCCCCTCCAAGTCTCCGACCACTACCTTGTATCCTTTTCCCTCTCGCTCTCATCCAACACTTCCCACACTGCCCCTACTCGGATGGTATCGCGCCGTCCCAACCTTCGCTCTCTCTCCCCCGCTACTCTCTCCTCTTCCATCCTATCATCTCTTCCCTCTGCTCAAACCTTCTCCAACCTATCTCCTGATTCTGCCTCCTCAACCCTCCTCTCCTCCCTTTCTGCATCCTTTGACTCTCTATATCCCCTATCCTCCAGGCCGGCTCGGTCCTCCCCTCCCGCTCCGTGGCTCGACGACTCATTGCTATGCAGACGACACACAATTAATCTTCTCCTTTCCCCCTTCTGATGACCAGGTGGCGAATCGCATCTCTGCATGTCTGGCAGACATATCAGTGTGGATGACGGATCACCACCTCAAGCTGAACCTCGGCAAGACGGAGCTGCTCTTCCTCCCGGGGAAGGACTGCCCGTTCCATGATCTCGCCATCACGGTTGACAACTCCACTGTGTCCTCCTCCCAGAGCGCTAAGAACCTTGGCGTGATCCTGGACAACACCCTGTCGTTCTCAACTAACATCAAGGCGGTGGCCCGTTCCTGTAGGTTCATGCTCTACAACATCCGCAGAGTACGACCCTGCCTCACACAGGAAGGGGCGCAGGTCCTAATCCAGGCACTTGTCATCTCCCGTCTGGATTACTGCAACTCGCTGTTGGCTGGGCTCCCTGCCTGTGCCATTAAACCCCTACAACTCATCCAGAACGCCGCAGCCCGTCTGGTGTTCAACCTTCCCAAGTTCTCTCACGTCACCCCGCTCCTCCGCTCTCTCCACTGGCTTCCAGTTGAAGCTCGCATCCGCTACAAGACCATGGTGCTTGCCTACGGAGCTGTGAGGGGAACGGCACCTCAGTACCTCCAGGCTCTGATCAGGCCCTACACCCAAACAAGGGCACTGCGTTCATCCACCTCTGGCCTGCTCGCCTCCCTACCACTGAGGAAGTACAGTTCCCGCTCAGCCCAGTCAAAACTGTTCGCTGCTCTGGCCCCCCAATGGTGGAACAAACTCCCTCACGACGCCAGGACAGCGGAGTCAATCACCACCTTCCGGAGACACCTGAAACCCCACCTCTTTAAGGAATACCTAGGATAGGATAAAGTAATCCTTCTCATCCCCCCCCTTAAAAGATTTAGATGCACTATTGTGAAGTGGCTGCTCCACTGAATGTCATAAGGTGAATGCACCAATTTGTAAGTCGCTCTGGATAAGAGCGTCTGCTAAATGACTTAAATGTAAATGTAAATGTTTAGAGATAGATGGGAGGGGTTGAGAGATAGATGGGAGGGGTTGAGAGATAGATGGGAGGGGTTGAGAGATAGATGGGAGGGGTTGAGAGATAGATGGGAGGGGTTTAGAGATAGATGGGAGGGGTTGAGGATAGCTGAAGGGTGGGACTGGATGGTGTTCAGAGATTGATGGGAGGGGTTTAGAGATAGATGGGAGGGGTTGAGGATAGCTGAAGGGTGGGACTGGATGGTGTTCAGAGATAGATGGGAGGGGTTGAGGGGAGCTGAAGGATGGGACTGGATGGTGTTCAGAGATAGATGGGAGAGGTTGAGGGGAGCTGAAGGACTGGATGGTGGTCAGAGATAGATGGGAGGGGTTAAGGGGAGCTGAAGGCTGGGACTGGATGGTGTTCAGAGATAGATGGGAGAGGTTGAGGGGAGCTGAACGATGGGACTGGATGGTGTTCAGAGATAGATGGGAGAGGTTGAGGATAGCTGAAGGATGGGACTGGATGGTGTTCAGAGATAGATGGGAGGGGTTGAGGGGAGCTGAAGGATGGGACTGGATGGTGTTCAGAGATAGATGGGAGGGGTTGAGGGGAGCTGAAGGATGGGACTGGATGGTGTTCAGAGATAGATGGGAGGGGTTGAGGGGAGCTGAAGAATGGGACTGGATGGTGTTCAGAGATAGATGGGAGGGGTTGAGGGGAGCTGAAGGACTGGATGGTATTAGGAGATAGATGGGAGGGGTTGAGTGGAGCTGAAGGATGGGACTGGATGGTGTTCAGAGATAGATGGGAGGGGTTGAGGGGAGCTGAAGGATGGGACTGGATGGTGTTCAGAGATAGATGGGAGGGGTTGAGGGGAGCTGAAGGGTGGGACTGGATGGTGTTCAGAGATAGATGGGAGGGGTTGAGGGGAGCTGAAGGATGGGACTGGATGGTGTTCAGAGATAGATGGGAGGGGTTGAGGGGAGCTGAAGGATGGGACTGGATGGTGTTCAGAGATAGATGGGAGGGGTTGAGGGGAGCTGAAGGACTGGATGGTGTTAGGAGATCGATGGGAGAGGTTGAGGGGAGCTGAACGATGGGACTGGATGGTGTTCAGAGATAGATGGAAGAGGTTGAGGATAGCTGAAGGATGGGACTGGATGGTGTTCAGAGATAGATGGGAGAGGTTGAGGGGAGCTGAAGGATGGGACTGGATGGTGGTCAGAGATAGATGGGAGGGGTTGAGGGGAGCTGAAGGCTGGGACTGGATGGTGTTCAGAGATAGATGGGAGAGGTTGAGGGGAGCTGAAGGGTGGGACTGGATGGTGTTCAGAGATAGATGGGAGGGGTTGAGGGGAGCTGAAGGACTGGATGGTGTTCAGAGATAGATGGGAGGGGTTGAGGGGAGCTGAAGGGTGGGACTGGATGGTGTTCAGAGATAGATGGGAGGGGTTGAGGATAGCTGAAGGATGGGACTGGATGGTGTTCAGAGATAGATGGGAGGGGTTGAGGGGAGCTGAACGATGGGACTGGATGGTGTTCAGAGATAGATGGGAGGGGTTGAGGATAGCTGAAGGGTGGGACTGGATGGTGTTCAGAGATAGATGGGAGAGGTTGAGGATAGCTGAACGATGGGACTGGATGGTGTTCAGAGGTAGATGGGAGGGGTTGAGGGGAGCTGAAGGACTGGATGGTGTTAGGAGATAGATGGGAGGGGTTGAGTGGAGCTGAAGGATGGGACTGGATGGTGTTCAGAGATAGATGGGAGGGGTTGAGGGGAGCTGAACGATGGGACTGGATGGTGTTCAGAGATAGATGGGAGGGGTTGAGGATAGCTGAAGGGTGGGACTGGATGGTGTTCAGAGATAGATGGGAGAGGTTGAGGATAGCTGAACGATGGGACTGGATGGTGTTCAGAGGTAGATGGGAGGGGTTGAGGGGAGCTGAAGGACTGGATGGTGTTAGGAGATAGATGGGAGGGGTTGAGGGGAGCTGAAGGATGGGACTGGATGGTGTTCAGAGATAGATGGGAGGGGTTGAGGGGAGCTGAAGGATGGGACTGGATGGTGTTCAGAGATAGATTGGAGAGGTTGAGGGGAGCTGAAGGACTGGATGGTGTTCAGAGATCGATGGGAGGGGTTGAGGGGAGCTGAAGGGTGGGACTGGATGGTGTTCAGAGACAGATGGGAGAGGTTGAGGGGAGCTGAACGATGGGACTGGATGGTGTTCAGAGATAGATGGGAGGGGTTGAGGGGAGCTGAAGGATGGGACTGGATGGTGGTCAGAGATAGATGGGAGGGGTTGAGGGGAGCTGAAGGGTGGGACTGGATGGTGTTCAGAGACAGATGGGAGGGGTTGAGGGGAGCTGAAGGATGGGACTGGATGGTGTTCAGAGATAGATGGGAGGGGTTGAGGGAGCTGAAGGGTGGGACTGTATGGTGTTCAGAGACAGATGGGAGGGGTTGAGGGAGCTGAAGGATGGGACTGGATGGTGTTCAGAGATAGATGGGAGGGGTTGAGGGGAGCTGAAGGATGGGACTGGATGGTGTTCAGAGATAGATGGGAGGGGTTGAGGGGAGCTGAAGGACTGGATGGTGTTAGGAGATAGATGGGAGGGGTTGAGGGGAGCTGAAGGATGGGACTGGATGGTGTTCAGAGATAGATGGGAGGGGTTGAGGGGAGCTGAAGGATGGGACTGGATGGTGTTCAGAGATAGATGGGAGGGGTTGAGGGGAGCTGAAGGGTGGGACTGGATGGTGTTCAGAGACAGATGGGAGGGGTTGATGGGGGAGCTAGAAGGATGGGACTGGATGGTGTTCAGAGATAGATGGGAGGGGTTGAGGGGAGCTGAAGGATGGGACTGGATGGTGTTCAGAGATAGATGGGAGGGGTTGAGGATAGCTGAAGGATGGGACTGGATGGTGTTCAGAGATAGATGGGAGGGTTGAGGGGAGCTGAAGGACTGGATGGTGTTAGGAGATAGATGGGAGGGGTTGAGTGGAGCTGAAGGATGGGACTGGATGGTGTTCAGAGATAGATGGGAGGGTTGAGGGGAGCTGAACGATGGGACTGGATGGTGTTCAGAGATAGATGGGAGGGGTTGAGGATAGCTGAAGGGTGGGACTGGATGGTGTTCAGAGATAGATGGGAGAGGTTGAGGGAGCTGAACGATGGGACTGGATGGTGTTCAGAGATAGATGGGAGGGGTTGAGGGGAGCTGAAGGACTGGATGGTGTTAGGAGATAGATGGGAGGGGTTGAGGGGAGCTGAAGGATGGGACTGGATGGTGTTCAGAGATAGATGGGAGGGGTTGAGGGGAGCTGAAGGATGGGACTGGATGGTGTTCAGAGATAGATGGGAGGGGTTGAGGGAGCTGAAGGACTGGATGGTGTTCAGAGATAGATGGGAGGGGTTGAGGGAGCTGAAGGATGGGACTGGATGGTGTTCAGAGACAGATGGGAGGGGTTGAGGGGAGCTGAAGGATGGGACTGGATGGTGTTCAGAGACAGATGGGAGGGGTTGAGGGGAGCTGAAGGATGGGACTGGATGGTGTTCAGAGATAGATGGGAGGGGTTGAGGGAGCTGAAGGCTGGGACTGGATGGTGTTCAGAGATAGATGGGAGAGGTTGAGGGGAGCTGAAGGGTGGGACTGGATGGTGTTCAGAGATAGATGGGAGGGGTTGAGGGAGCTGAAGGCTGGGACTGGATGGTGTTAGAGATAGATGGGAGAGGTTGAGGGGAGCTGAAGGACTGGATGGTGTTCAGAGATAGATGGGAGGGGTTGAGGGGAGCTGAAGGGTGGGACTGGATGGTGTTCAGAGACAGATGGGAGAGGTTGAGGGGAGCTGAACGATGGGACTGGATGGTGTTCAGAGATAGATGGGAGGGGTTGAGGGGAGCTGAAGGATGGGACTGGATGGTGGTCAGAGATAGATGGGAGGGTTGAGGGGAGCTGAAGGGTGGGACTGGATGGTGTTCAGAGACAGATGGGAGGGGTTGAGGGGAGCTGAAGGATGGGACTGGATGGTGTTCAGAGATAGATTGGAGGGGTTGAGGGAGCTGAAGGGTGGGACTGGATGGTGTTCAGAGACAGATGGGAGGGGTTGAGGGGAGCTGAAGGATGGGACTGGATGGTGTTCAGAGATAGATGGGAGGGGTTGAGGGAGCTGAAGGATGGGACTGGATGGTGTTCAGAGATAGATGGGAGGGGTTGAGGGGAGCTGAAGGACTGGATGGTGTTAGGAGATAGATGGGAGGGGTTGAGGGGAGCTGAAGGATGGGACTGGATGGTGTTCAGAGATAGATGGGAGGGGTTGAGGGGAGCTGAAGGATGGGACTGGATGGTGTTCAGAGATAGATGGGAGGGGTTGAGGGAGCTGAAGGGTGGGACTGGATGGTGTTCAGAGATAGATGGGAGGGGTTGAGGGGAGCTGAAGGATGGGACTGGATGGTGTTCAGAGATAGATGGGAGGGGTTGAGGGGAGCTGAAGGGTGGGACTGGATGGTGTTCAGAGACAGATGGGAGGGGTTGAGGGGAGCTGAAGGATGGGACTGGATGGTGTTCAGAGATAGATGGGAGGGGTTGAGGGGAGCTGAAGGATGGGACTGGATGGTGTTCAGAGATAGATGGGAGGGGTTGAGGGGAGCTGAAGGACTGGATGGTGTTCAGAGATAGATGGGAGGGGTTGAGGGAGCTGAAGGCTGGGACTGGATGGTGTTCAGAGATAGATGGGAGAGGTTGAGGGGAGCTGAAGGGTGGGACTGGATGGTGTTCAGAGATAGATGGGAGGGGTTGAGGGAGCTGAAGGACTGGATGGTGTTAGGAGATAGATGGGAGGAGTTGAGGGGAGCTGAAGGATGGGACTGGATGGTGTTCAGAGATAGATGGGAGGGTTGAGGGGAGCTGAAGGACTGGATGGTGTTAGGAGATAGATGGGAGGGTTGAGGGGAGCTGAAGGATGGGACTGGATGGTGTTCAGAGATAGATGGGAGGGGTTGAGGGAGCTGAAGGATGGGACTGGATGGTGTTCAGGAGATAGATGGGAGGGGTTGAGGGAGCTGAAGGATGGGACTGGATGGTGTTCAGAGATAGATGGGAGGGGTTGAGGGGAGCTGAAGGATGGGACTGGATGGTGTTAAGAGATAGATGGGAGGGGTTGAGGGGAGCTGAAGGGTGGGACTGGATGGTGTTCAGAGATAGATGGGAGGGGTTGAGGGGAGCTGAAGGATGGGACTGGATGGTGTTCAGAGATAGATGGGAGGGGTTGAGGGGAGCTGAAGGTGGGACTGGATGGTGTTCAGAGATAGATGGGAGGGGTTGAGGGAGCTGAAGGATGGGACTGGATGGTGTTCAGAGACAGATGGGAGAGGTTGAGGGGAGCTGAAGGGGGTTGGCTGAAGGACTGGATGGTGTTCAGAGATAGATGGGAGGGGTTGAGGGGAGCTGAAGGATGGGACTGGATGGTGTTCAGAGATAGATGGGAGGGGTTGAGGGGAGCTGAAGGACTGGATGGTGTTCAGAGATAGATGGGAGGGGTTGAGGGGAGCTGAAGGATGGGACTGGATGGTGTTCAGAGATAGATGGGAGGGGTTGAGGGAGCTGATGGGACTGGATGGTGTTCAGAGATAGATGGGAGGGGTTGAGGGGAGCTGAAGGATGGGACTGGATGGTGTTCAGAGATAGATGGGAGGGGTTGAGGGGAGCTGAAGGATTGGACTAATAACAACAAGATAACTATTGTAAAATATACTGTGTTTGTAAAATGTATATAGTATGTATAAACAGGAAGAAGAAGCCTAAGTGTTGTCAATTAGTTTACTTCATTAGGGGAGGGGTGGTAGGTTTAGGGGAAAATAATGTAGGGAAATATATAACAATTAGGGGAGGGGTGGTAGGTTTAGGGGGAAATAATGAAGGGAAATATATAACAAATATAGAGCGGCAAGAACAAACAGTATGTGAACCCTTTGGAATGACCTGAATTTCTGCATAAATTGGTCATCAAATTTGATCTGATCTTCATCTAGGTCACAACAATAGACAAACACAGTCTGCTTAAACTAATAACACACAAATAATTATACGTTTTCATGTCTTTATTAATCACACCGTGTAAACCTTCACAGTGCAGGGCGGAAAAAGTATGTGAACCCTTGGATTTAATAACTGGTTGACCCTCCTTTGGCAGCAATAAACTCAACCAAACGTTTTCTGTAGTCGGGAATCAGACCTGCACAACGGTCAGGAGGAATTTTGGACCATTCCTCTATACAAAACTGTTTCAGTTCAGCAATATTCTTGGGATGTCTGGTGTGAACCGCTCTCTTGGGGTCATGCCACAGCATCTCAATCGGGTTAAGTTCAGGACTCTGACTGGGCCACTCTAGAAGAAGTATTTTCTTCTGTTGAAGAGATTATTTTCATTATTTACTTCTGTGTAAACCATGATCCTCCACATAGTGTTGTGTCATCCTTCCAAACAACTCAACTGTAGTTCCATCTGTCCACAGAACATTTTGCCAGTAGCGATGTGGAACATCCAGGTGCACTTTTGCAAACTTCAGACATGCAGCAATGTTTTTGTTTTGGACAGCAGTCGCTTCTTCCGTGGTGTCCTCCCATGAACACCATTCTTGTTTAGTGTTTTACGTATCGTAGACTCCTCAACAGAGATGCTAGCGTGTTTAGTGTTTTACGTATCGTAGACTCCTCAACAGAGATGCTAGCGTGTTTAGTGTTTTACGTATCGTAGACTCGTCAACAGAGATGCTAGCATGTTTAGTGTTTCGCGTATCGTAGACTCGTCAACAGAGATGCTAGCGTGTTTAGTGGTTTATGTATTGTAGACTCGTCAACAGAGATGCTAGTGTGTTTAGTGTTTCACGTATCGTAGACTCGTCAACAGAGATGCTGGCATGTTTAGTGTTTCACGTATTGTAGACTCGTCAACAGAGATGCTAGCATGTTTAGTGTTTCACGTATCGTAGACTCGTCAACAGAGATGCTAGCATGTTTAGTGTTTCACGTATCGTAGACTCGTCAACAGAGATGCTAGCATGTTTAGTGTTTCACGTATCGTAGACTCGTCAACAGAGATGCTAGCATGTTTAGTGTTTCACTTGTCGTAGACTCGTCAACAGAGATGCTAGCATCTTTAGTGTTTCACGTATCGTAGACTCGTCAACAGAGATGCTAGCATGTTTAGTGTTTTACGTATCGTAGACTCGTCAACAGAGATGCTAGCATGTTTAGTGTTTCTTGTATCGTAGACTCGTCAACAGAGATGCTAGCGTGTTTAGTGTTTTACGTATCGTAGACTCGTCAACAGAGATGCTAGCGTGTTTAGTGTTTTACGTATCGTAGACTCGTCAACAGAGATGTTAGCGTGTTTAGTGTTTTACGTATCGTAGACTCGTCAACAGAGATGCTAGCGTGTTTAGTGTTTTACGTATCGTAGACTCATCAACAGAGATGCTAGCGTGTTTAGTGTTTTACGTATCGTAGACTCGTCAACAGAGATGCTAGCGTGTTTAGTGTTTTACGTATCGTAGACTCGTCAACAGAGATGCTAGCGTGTTTAGTGTTTCACGTATCGTAGACTCGTCAACAGAGATGCTAGCGTGTTTAGTGTTTTACGTATCGTAGACTCGTCAACAGAGATGCTAGCATGTTCCAGAGATTTCTGTACGTCTTTAGCTGACACTCTATTGTATTCAATGTAGACAAGAAAAATACAATACTTTGTGTGTTATTAGTTAAAGCACTGTGTTTGTCTGTTGTTGTGACTTAGATGAAGATCAGATCCAATCTGATGACAAATTTGTCATTGTCGTTATTCTCTGTGCATTTATTCCATGTGTCAAGTTTAACATTTAAACTTTAACTCTTTAAGACTCGGTACTGGTAGTCCCTGTATATAGCCATGTTATTACCTCGTACCCCTGCACATCGACTCAGTACTGGTAGTTCCTGTATATAGCCATGTTATTACCTCGTACCCCTGCACATCGACTCGGTACTGGTAGTCCCTGTATATAGCCATGTCATTACCTGGTACTCCCTGTATATAGCCATGTTATTACCTGGTACTTCCTGTATCTAGCCATGTCATTACCTGGTACTCCCTGTATATAGCCATGTTATTACCTGGTACTTCCTGTATCTAGCCATGTCATTACCTGGTACTCCCTGTATATAGCCATGTTATTACCTGGTACTTCCTGTATATAGCCATGTTATTACCTGGTACTTCCTGTATCTAGCCATGTCATTACCTGGTACTCCCTGTATATAGCCATGTTATTACCTGGTACTTCCTGTATATAGCCATGTTATTACCTGGTACTTCCTGTATATAGCCATGTTATTACCTGGTACTTCCTGTATATAACCATGTTATTACCTGGTACTTCCTGTATATAGCCATGTTATTACCTGGTACTTCCTGTATATAACCATGTTATTACCTGGTACTTCCTGTATATAACCATGTTATTACCTGGTACTCCTGTATATAGTCATGTTATTACCTGGTACTTCCTGTATATAGCCATGTTATTACCTGGTACTCCTGTATATAGCCATGTTATTACCTGGTACTTCCTGTATATAACCATGTTATTACCTGGTACTTCCTGTATATAGCCATGTTATTACCTGGTACTTCCTGTATATAACCATGTTATTACCTGGTCCTTCCTGTATATAGCCATGTTATTACCTGGTACTTCCTGTATATAGCCATGTTATTACCTGGTACTTCCTGTATATAACCATGTTATTACCTGGTACTTCCTGTATATAACCATGTTATTACCTGGTACTCCCTGTATATAGCCATGTTATTACCTGGTACTTCCTGTATATAGCCATGTTATTACCTGGTACTTCCTGTATATAGCCATGTTATTACCTGGTACTTCCTGTATATAGCCATGTTATTACCTGGTACTTCCTGTATATAGTCATGTTATTACCTGGTACTTCCTGTATATAGCCATGTCATTACCTGGTACTCCCTGTATATAGCCATGTTATTACCTGGTACTTCCTGTATCTAGCCATGTCATTACCTGGTACTCCCTGTATATAGCCATGTTATTACCTGGTACTTCCTGTATCTAGCCATGTCATTACCTGGTACTCCTGTATATAGCCATGTTATTACCTGGTACTTCCTGTATATAGCCATGTTATTACCTGGTACTTCCTGTATCTAGCCATGTCATTACCTGGTACTCCTGTATATAGCCATGTTATTACCTGGTACTTCCTGTATATAGCCATGTTATTACCTGGTACTTCCTGTATATAGCCATGTTATTACCTGGTACTTCCTGTATATAACCATGTTATTACCTGGTACTTCCTGTATATAGCCATGTTATTACCTGGTACTTCCTGTATATAACCATGTTATTACCTGGTACTTCCTGTATATAACCATGTTATTACCTGGTACTCCCTGTATATAGTCATGTTATTACCTGGTACTTCCTGTATATAGCCATGTTATTACCTGGTACTCCCTGTATATAGCCATGTTATTACCTGGTACTTCCTGTATATAACCATGTTATTACCTGGTACTTCCTGTATATAGCCATGTTATTACCTGGTACTTCCTGTATATAACCATGTTATTACCTGGTCCTTCCTGTATATAGCCATGTTATTACCTGGTACTTCCTGTATATAGCCATGTTATTACCTGGTACTTCCTGTATATAACCATGTTATTACCTGGTACTTCCTGTATATAACCATGTTATTACCTGGTACTCCCTGTATATAGCCATGTTATTACCTGGTACTTCCTGTATATAGCCATGTTATTACCTGGTACTTCCTGTATATAGCCATGTTATTACCTGGTACTTCCTGTATATAGCCATGTTATTACCTGGTACTTCCTGTATATAGTCATGTTATTACCTGGTACTTCCTGTATATAACCATGTTATTACCTGGTACTTCCTGTATATAGCCATGTTATTGTTATTCGTTATTCTCTGTGCATTCATTCCATGTGTCACATTTAACATTTAAACTTTAACTCTACATTGTTGAAAAAGGACCTGTCAGTCAGCATTTCCCTGTTCGTCTACACCTGTTGTTTAGGAAACATGTGACGAATAAAATGTCATTTGATTTTTAGGTCTTTCTTGAAATCCAAACATTGTTCTTGATTTATGCGAAATTGGGAATGTTTAAAATCATATCTGATAGATTAGGATGGTCTCTGGTCTAAAGTAGTGCACTATATATAGGGAATAGGGTTCCATAGGGCTCTGGTCTAAAGGAGTGCACTATATAGGGAATAGGGTTCCATAGGGCTCTGGTCTAAAGTAGTGCACTATATAGGGAATATGGTTCCATAGGGCTCTGGTCTAAAGGAGTGCACTATATAGGGAATAGGGTTCCATAGGGCTCTGGTCTAAAGTAGTGCACTATATAGGGAATATGGTTCCATAGGGCTCTGGTCTAAAGGAGTGCACTATATAGGGAATAGGGTTCCATAGGGCTCTGGTCTAAAGTAGTGCACTATATAGGGAATAGGGTTCCATAGGACTCTGGTCTAAAGGAGTGCACTATGTAGAAAATAGGCCGGGTGCCATTTGTGATGCACTCACCTGAGAGAAGTTGAGTCCGTTGAGCGGGTGACACTGCTCCTCCACCTTCTCCACAGCTCCTGTCCTCTTCCTCATCCTCTCTGCCTCCTGGGCCAGGTACAGATCCAACACCGGGACCCCCCTCGTCTTAATGTCCGCCTCCGTCAACGAGTTCACCATCAACATCACCCACACAGGCCTCTTCCTCTCCCAGTTCCCCGCTATGGCATTAAACAGGTAGTCAGCGTACAGGCCTTTACCCCTCTGGTCAGGAGTCATCCAGAACGGCATCATGAGCTTCACGTACTCCAAGTGCCTCTTGAGGCGTCTGTAGATGTCTCTGGGTAGAACGTCCTGTAAGGTTCCCCCCTGGGGGAGGAGCTGGCAGCTGGTCAGGGCTGAGATGGTGTAGGGGTCCGTCAGGTCCAGCTCCAAGTAAACCATGTTACTCTCCTGGAAAGCCTTCTTGGAGTTCTCTGGGATGAAGTCCCAGACGCGCGTGTAAGGAACGTGGATCGTGCCGTAGAGGTAGGACGGAGGGTTACGTTTGATGGTCCACAGGAAAGAGTTCAGATCACTTTGCTACCGATGCGGAAAAGAGGAAAGAAGACACGAGTGAATTTGTAGTATTATTACCAGGCTATAAAACCTCATTCATGATTTTTGGTCAACCCAAAACCTCATGTCCTTAATATGCATGTGTGTGTGTGTGTGTGTCTGTCTGTCTGTCTGTCTGTCTGTCTGTCTGTCTGTCTGTCTGTCTGTCTGTCTGTGATGTCATTTACAAAATATGTCACTAAAGTTAAACAAAGACATGGACAAACAAACTATTTTAATAGCTGGCTGGTCTAAAAACAGACTTGCAATAAACAAAAATGACTACTAGTTTTCATCCACTGCAAATAGACAGTGTGAACATGGCGCTATTTAAATTGACCGAGACTTTTGATTCTACGTGCGATAGGCCATTTGATGCTCGGTAATGGACTGATAATGTCTTATCAGCAGAACACTTCACAGCGCACTAGACTCACACAATAAACATCCGAAATGATCTGCGCTCTTAGAGGATGGAGAAACTTTACAGGAAAACACCTAGACCTACTTTTTTGAAGTTCACACTTATTTGTGGATTAGGCTACACTCGCGGATGAATGAAGTAGCCTAGAACAACACATTTTGGAAATGAAAAGTGAAGAAATAATCATTTAGGCTAACATATGTATAGGCTAAAACTAAACAGTGGACATTCAGATACTCAAATCCCAGTGCCATTGGAGATTTTAAAAATGATGAAAAAAGCCTAATTTACTTAGATGTTGGCTAAGACATGAATTATATTCAATTGGACGTGATATTAGCGGACTTACTTTCCTTTTTAGCTCGCAGTTAGAGGACTCCCGGAGGCTCCATTGGTCGGCTCCTTTCACCAGCAGTATTAGGAACGCTTGAATAAATGTGACCCAAGAGACCAGCATCGTAACTCCCAACGTGCACGCTATTTTTACAACGTGTCGCAAGATGAAGCTACCCAAAAACAATTCTTTCCTGGGGAAAATTACTTAAAATTATTTTCCGAATTTCAGTTCCATTGAAATAAGTCAAACACGCCGACATATAGCCTATCTACCTTTCTGCCGCCGGAAGAACTCATGTTTGAGCGAAATTGCATTCAATACTTTGAGTGATGTTTTTTCCCCACTTGGGTGAAAGCATTGACGTTATTTTGTGTCTATGTCTTCATGCTGTTGTCTTGAATCTGACACTTTCCCTCTCCCTCATATTTGATAATAAGGTGCCATGCATGGCACTTGATGGAAGCTTACAACTTGCTCCGCGATAGTAGGCTAGGCTACAATCCTCAATGAGATGAAATCAAATCTAACTCTCCAGTCTTTGATAGGCCACACTTAGAACCGAGCAGATTGTGCACAGTCAGTAAATTAGTATCCAAAGTGCACGCAAGCAACAGGTTCTAAACTAAACTTCGTGCGTCCTCAGGTTCCCGGAATGAGCGGTGGAATTCCACGCCACAATGTTGTTACTACTCCGCTGTTATCTACTTCCAAACACAGGCCCGCAGAAAGAAATGATTTCACCGGTGCTGTTCGGAATTCGACCGTAGCAACACTTTCTCCTGAATTGGTTGTCCAATTCCAAGCGCCATCAACAGTTCCCAAATCCTCGAAGAAACTTTCTCTATCGTGTCCTCCTTGTTTCCATAACTCCAGACTCCCCTCATTTCTCTCACAGTGTTGCTGGAGTGTGTAAGCATCTCTATGTTAGGCTCATGCATGGGGCACTTACCTACCCCCTGCCCCCACCCCCACCCTCTCCCTCCACTCCTCCACCCCTCCCCACTGTGTAATAATCTGATTTAACATCTAACCCCCCTTCGTGGCGAGAGTAGTACACTCATTCACTTCAAAATTAGAATTCGACTATGGTCTGATCTGCTCCTCGGGACTTTATCAGGAGTCGACAAGATTCGGCTTTTCCAGAGCCCTCACTGCGGCAGGAGTGAGAGTAGTTGAGCCCTCAGCGGCAGGAGTGAGAGTGGTTGAGCCCTCACAGCGGCAGGAGTGAGAGTGGTTGAGCCCTCAGCGGCAGGAGTGAGAGTGGTTGACCCTCAGCGGCAGGAGTGAGAGTGGTTGAGCCTCAGCGGCAGGAGTGAGAGTGGTTGAGCCCTCACAGCGGCAGGAGTGAGAGTGGTTGAGCCCTCACAGCGGCAGAACTGAGAGCGGACCAATTAATTAACACTAAGAATAGGGCAAGCAAACAAAACAAACTTTAATAAGTCAAAATGTTTAAATATGAACCAATAAGAACAATACCACAACTTTTATAATAGCAAAGTGTATTACTAGTAGAATACTATTTAAGGTAGACAACCTGTTGTGAAAACATTTTGAAATATCACACGCTTTTTCATTCTAATGGTAAGTCACTGATTGTCCTTTATTGAGTGGGCATGTAAGGATAATGGGCTGTGTTGACTATTAGCGGAGGAGGGCAGACGGGTGTGGATTTCCTGTAGATCCATAATGTCCTACAAACCAACAGCTATTACCATTAGAATACACCCGCCAAGGGCACCGTTGGGCTCTCATTCATTCTTCCTGCCCTTAAGCGCAACGCTCAGTTAATAGCCCACATGTTGATATGGGCTAAAGTAAAGAGACATACGTCTGTTAAAATGTCAATGAAAATATTGAGTAAAGACGAAGACAGTTGGTTTGTTGGCAAATAAATCTGACACAACACACAATGGAATCGATAGTTCTATAAGTTGTTGTCTGTTGTGTTGTCTGGCAATACTAGGCAATAGACAGGACAATGGGCTTAGTATGCAGGCCTACTCAATGGTAATGTATTTGGACGATTTTTAATTGATTTAAACAAGCTTATTTGAATGTGTATAAAACTATAGAAATATACGTTATTTTAGTGATGACGTTTTTTTTTTCTCACCCACTCAACTACTAAAGGGAGGCTTGGGGTGAATTCCATTTAAATTCCAATCTATTCAGGAAGTGCACTGAAATTCCAATTACCTTCAACGTTTTTCAATTAGGAATTAGGTTTACTTAATGAATTGACTGGAATTGAAATGGAATTGATCCCAACCCTGCCTGAAGGTCCAAATGAGTGATTATAATAGCTACTTCTCCTGACCATAGAACCTGTAGGAGCACCCTCTAGTGGCTGAAAACAGTCTCTGAAAGAGATTCCCTTTCTTCCCAAATGATTCTTACACCTGGAAATATGTCCTAAAGTTAACCTTGTTTTGTGATAAAGTAGATTGGTAGAGTATGATTTTTTTTAAAAGTCAAGACAGTTTTGCCTAGTTATGTCATATGTCAACAAAGCCTTGATATCTGTCATTGATTGGCTTCTTAACAGCTTCCAACCCCAAGCCATAAGACTCCTGAACAGCTAATCAAATGGCAACCCAGACTCATCTTTTACGCTGATGCTACTCTCTGTTTATAATCTATGCATAGTCACTTTAACTCTACCTACATGTACATATTACCTCAACTACCTCGACTAACCGGTGTCCCCGCACATTGACTCTGTACCGTAATACCCTGTATATAGCCTCCACATTGACTCTGTACCGTAATACCCTGTATATAGCCTCCACATTGACTCTGTACCGTAATACCCTGTATATATTCTCCACATTGACTCTGTACCGTAATACCCTGTATATATTCTCCACATTGACTCTGTACCGTAATACCCTGTATATAGCCTCCACATTGACTCTGTACCGTAATACCCTGTATATAGCCTCCACATTGACTCTGTACCGTAATACCCTGTATATAGCCTCGCTTGTTATTTTACTGCAGGTGTTTAATTATTTGTTACTTTTATTTATTTATTTTTTTTCACTTAACACTTACTTTTATTTATTTGTTCTTAACTCCTTAAAGTACTGTTGGTTAAGGACTTGTAAGTATGCATTTCATTGTAAGGTCTACACCTGATGTATTCGGTGCATTTTTGGGGGGGGATTTGACTTGATCAGATTATCTACCAATCAAACAGGCATCACAGCACTGGGACTGAATCATGTTCTATTGATAGTAAAAAAAAAAAATATATTGACACCCTGGAACCCAGAACTGGGGTGGAAGGCAGCCTAGTGGTTAGAGCGTTGGACTAGTAACCGAAAGGTTGCAAGATCAAGTCCCTGACCTGCCAAGATTTTTAAAAAGCTGTCGTTCTGCCCCTGAACAGGCAGTTAACCCACTCTTCCGAGGCCGTCGTTGAAAATAAGAATTTGTTCTTAACTGACTTGCCTAGTTAAATAGAAAACAGTGGCAAGTGCTTCTGAGTGGAGTATCCTGCCTAAATACAATGAATGATACCATCAAACTAATAGGAAAGGTTTCAATTATTTTATTCAATTACTTTTCTTGCTATTTACTACATGGCATCCATTATACACCACATACTCATGAACTTCATACCTCTTACATCACCCATGCCCATGCCCATTCCCATGCCCATTCCCATGCCCATTCCCATGCCCATGCCCATGCCCATGCCCATTCCCATGCCCATTCCCATGCCCATGCCCATGCCCATTCCCATGCCCATTCCAATTCCCATGTTCCCAAGTACAGTAACTCTCCAGGCCTAATCGTGCCTCTGAAGTATGGTTTTCTCATATATCAGCCAGTGGCCGTCCATCACGCTGCAGGA
Source organism: Oncorhynchus nerka (assembly GCF_034236695.1). Classification (NCBI taxonomy): domain Eukaryota; kingdom Metazoa; phylum Chordata; class Actinopteri; order Salmoniformes; family Salmonidae; genus Oncorhynchus; species Oncorhynchus nerka. Next base: position 100,938,706 of record NC_088417.1, on the reverse strand, counting down.
CTTGCAGTTTTTCATGCGGTAACGATCCAAGATGGAGTCACAGTAGTCCATCATCTCATACATTCTGACCTCCAAATGTCCTCTCTCTCCTCAGATCCTCTGTACATGAGGATCAGGAAGAGGAACCCGATGCAGTCGCTCATTTTAAAGTACTAGTCGGGGTACTTGCCCCTCCTCATGAAGTTCTGGTTTCTTAATGTACTTGTTTCGGGTCGTAGATCATAAAACAGCCGCTCTCAATCCTGCAGGATTGTCATCTGCTCAAGTAGGAGCTCATGTCATTGTAGTTGCTGTTGCACTCATAGGAACGACCCTGGAAGTTCCTGTCCTCATAGAGAAGGTCGGCAAATCAGATCAAATGAGATCATGACTGCCTACTTCTGCTTCCTGTTTACAACCGGAAGATCGAATAGGAAGTACCCTTGACTCGGTCTGTTGAGAAATGGTCACCAGAATCAGAGACTTTGCTACAGGACTGCTTTGCTAGAGCTAATTTGAATATGTTTTGAGATTCAGCCAATAACATTGACGAGCTAATCAACTCCGCCTTCATAAGGAAATGCATTGGGCAACGCAGTGAAGGTTCACTGCTTTCCTAATCAAAAGGTTGGCACAGAGGTTGACACTAAACTAAAGGACAGGGCTATCGCAGACAACCCTGAGGCTACGGCTGAGTACAGAAACAAGTACCGCAGATTTTATGCTTCGACAACAACAACTACGTGCCAGTGTGGGTGGCCATCACCGACCCAGAGGGCCGGGTGATCTCGCTCTCCAAGGTCGACGTGAGCACGTTCAACACTCGCATGGCCGCGAGGCCAGACGGTATTCCAGGGGGCTTTCTCAGAGCATGCGTAGAACAGCTGACAGGCATATTAACGGCCATTTTCAACCTCTCTCTGGTTCCAGTCTGTAATCGCCATGATGACCACCATCATTTCCTGTTTCCCAAAAACTCTGAGGCTTCCTGTCACAATAACTACCACCATGTAGTACTCACGTCTGTCATCATGAAGTGCTTTGAGAGGCTGGTTATGGCACACATCGACTCCACCATCCTAGACACCCTAGACCCAGTCCAATTTACATACCGCCCCAACAGACCAATAGATGACGCACTCTCAATTGCGCTCCACACTGCCCTCACCCACCTAGATAAGAGGAATACCTATGTTAGAATGCTGTTCATTGAGTACATCTCAGCGTTCAACAGCATTGTCACCTCCAAGCTTGTCACCAAGCTTAGAACCCTGGGACTGAACACCTCCCTCTGCAACTGGATCCTGGACTTCCTGACGGGGCCGCTCCCCAGGTGGTGAGGGTAGGTACCATCACCTCTGCCACGCTGACCCTCAACACGGGGTCCCCTCAAGGGTGTGTGCTCAGTCCCCTCCTGTAGTCCTTGTTCACCCACGACGTGGCCAAGCACGACTCCAACACCATCATCAAGTTTTCTGACGACACTACAGTGGGAGGCCTGATTACCAATGAGACAGCCTACAGGGAGGAGGCCAGAGACCTGGCCGTGTGGTGCTGGATCAACAACCTCGCGCTCAATGTCAGTAAGACCAAGGAACTGATCGTGGACTACAGGAAACTGGAGGGGGGGGGTGTACATTGTTAATATGGTACTGACCCTGTATATAGTCACCTTCCCCCTATACATATCTACCTCCATCACTCCAGTACCCCTGTACATTGTTAATATGGTACTGATCCTGTATATAGTCACCTTACCCCCTATACATATCTACCTCCATCACTCCAGTATCCCTGTCTCCTTCCCCCTATACATATCTACCTCCATCGCTCCAGTATCCCTGTCTCCTTCCCCCTATACATATCTACCTCCATCACTCCAGTATCCCTGTCACCTTACCCCTATACATATCTACCTGCATCACTCCAGTATCCCTGTCTCCTTCCCCCTATACATATCTACCTCCATCACTCCAGTATCCCTGTCACCTTCCCCCTATACATATCTACCTCCATCGCTCCAGTATCCCTGTACATTGTTAATATGGTACTGATCCTGTATATAGTCACCTTCCCCCTATACATATCTACCTCCATCGCTCCAGTATCCCTGTCTCCTTCCCCCTATACATATCTACCTCCATCACTCCAGTATCCCTGTCTCCTTCCCCCTATACATATCTACCTCCATCGCTCCAGTATCCCTGTCTCCTTCCCCTATACATATCTACCTCCATCGCTCCAGTATCCCTGTCTCCTTCCCCCTATACATATCTACCTCCATCGCTCCAGTATCCCTGTCTCCTTCCCCCTATACATATCTACCTCCATCGCTCCAGTATCCCTGTCTCCTTCCCCCTATACATATCTACCTCCATCGCTCCAGTATCCCTGTCTCCTTCCCTCTATACATATCTACCTCCATCGCTCCAGTATCCCTGTCTCCTTCCCCCTATACATATCTACCTCCATCGCTCCAGTATCCCTGTCTCCTTCCCCTATACATATCTACCTCCATCGCTCCAGTATCCCTGTCTCCTTCCCCCTATACATATCTACCTCCATCGCTCCAGTATCCCTGTCTCCTTCCCCTATACATATCTACCTCCATCGCTCCAGTATCCCTGTCTCCTTCCCCCTATACATATCTACCTCCATCGCTCCAGTATCCCTGTCTCCTTCCCCTATACATATCTACCTCCATCGCTCCAGTATCCCTGTCTCCTTCCCCCTATACATATCTACCTCCATCGCTCCAGTATCCCTGTCTCCTTCCCCCTATACATATGTACCTCCATCGCTCCAGTATCCCTGTCTCCTTCCCCCTATACATATCTACCTCCATCACTCCAGTATCCCTGTCTCCTTCCCCCTTTACATATCTACCTCCATCACTCCAGTATCCCTGTACATTGTTAATATGGTACTGACCCTGTATATAGTCACCTTACCCCTATACATATCTACCTCCATCACTCCAGTATCCCTGTCTCCTTCCCCCTATACATATCTACCTCCATCGCTCCAGTATCCCTGTCTCCTTCCCCCTATACATATCTACCTCCATCAATCCAGTATCCCTGTCACCTTCCCCCTATACATATCTACCTCCATCACTCCAGTATCCCTGTCACCTTCCCCCTATACATATCTACCTCCATCGCTCCAGTATCCCTGTCTCCTTCCCCCTATACATATCTACCTCCATCGCTCCAGTATCCCTGTCTCCTTCCCCCTATACATATCTACCTCCATCGCTCCAGTATCCCTGTCTCCTTCCCTCTATACATATCTACCTCCATCGCTCCAGTATCCCTGTCTCCTTCCCCCTATACATATCTACCTCCATCGCTCCAGTATCCCTGTCTCCTTCCCCCTATACATATCTACCTCCATCGCTCCAGTATCCCTGTCTCCTTCCCCCTATACATATCTACCTCCATCGCTCCAGTATCCCTGTCTCCTTACCCCCTATACATATCTACCTCCATCACTCCAGTATCCCTGTCTCCTTCCCCCTATACATATCTACCTCCATCACTCCAGTATTCCTGTCTCCTTCCCCCTATACATATCTACCTCCATCACTCCAGTATCCCTGTCTCCTTCCCCCTATACATATCTACCTCCATCGCTCCAGTATCCCTGTCTCCTTCCCCCTATACATATCTACCTCCATCACTCCAGTATCCCTGTCTCCTTCCCCCTATACATATCTACCTCCATCGCTCCAGTATCCCTGTCTCCTTCCCCCTATACATATGTACCTCCATCACTCCAGTATCCCTGTCTCCTTCCCCCTATACATATCTACCTCCATCACTCCATTATCCGTGATATGTTTTGAGGCTATACAGTGTTTGTTTATGTTGTTTCCAAACATTGGAGTAAAACAAGATTATATGTTGTGTTCTGATGGAGTACAACAATTGAACTAAGCTCTTTTATAAGTTATATTCTTCACGGATCAATCGGTGTCTACCATTTATTTACAAGTCCATACTTGTATGTAGAAACTGGTCAGTTACCACCACCAATAACTGTCTCAGGGGGTACCTCAGGGGGTACCTCAGGGTATACCTCAGGGGGTACCTCAGGGTATACCTCAGGGTGTATCTCAGGGGGTACCTCAGGGGGTACCTCAGGGGGTACCTCAGGGTATACCTCAGGGTGTATCTCAGGGGGTACCTCAGGGGGTACCTCAGGGGGTACCTCAGGGGTACCTCAGGGGGTACCTCAGGGGGTACCTCAGGGGGTACCTCAGGGTATACCTCAGGGGGTACCTCAGGGGGTAAGTCAGGGGGTACCTCAGGGGGTACCTCAGGGGGTACCTTATTGTAAAATGTGACCGGGAATTCGTATTAGTATCTGCTACACTCGTTATGTCTAGGGGTCCTAGCTACATGGTCTGTAACCTGACTGTCTAGGGGTCTTAGCTACATGGTCTGTAACCTGACTGTCTAGGGGTCTTAGCTACATGGTCTGTAACCTGACTGTCTAGGGGTCTTAGCTACATGGTCTGTAACCTGACTGTCTAGGGGTCTTAGCTACATGGTCTGTAACCTGACTCGTTCTGTCTAGGGGTCTGCAGCCCAGCTACATGGTCTGGAACCTGATTGGATGTGTACATAAATGTAGGAAGTAAGTGTGTGCAACTAAATGTTGAATATACTGTATGTACCCAGCAGACGGTGACCTTACCTTAAACAATGGGCCAGCTCCTTCTTGACCTCTATGTCAGCCATTCCAATCAGATTTTTTTCAGCTGGTGAGGAAACATAAATATATACATAAGGGGAAAATACAAAGAGGCCCAAACTAAATACTCAGAAGGAAACAATAGCACCAAACAAACCCAGCCTCCCGACGGCTCTGCCAGCTGGGACATTGACAATTCATCACCATAATTGGCAGCACCTTTCTCCTTATCAACCAGGCTCAGCACTTGGGCAAGGTTTCTGCTGCCCCCTGGGGGAATGGAGCGGAAGTGGTAGTGATCTGTAGTGTGCTGACTAAACTACCTAACCTATTCCTTAACAGTACACCACTACTTACTTAATTTAACTAAGCTTCCTTAAAATGAAAATAAATATATATATATAATATATTTTTTAAAATATGTATGATAATAAAAACTATATAAAATTAAATTAGTACCTATTGTACACTTTAAATACCACAAGTAGTTAAAAGTTAAATAAAAATAAATGCAAATGAAAAAGTATAAATACAAAATGTATTTCTACTTAAAAAAACAACAAAGTATCCTTTGTTTGATGCTGTTTTGTTGGTTATATCTATGTGGTTTTGTCATCCTGGCATCCTCTTCACCCACAACCACACACGTTTTGGTCCCTTACATTATAGTCCTGCTCCTGCCATGTTTAGGTTTTCAGTGGGATTTCCACTGTAGTTAAAGGGGAAAGCAAACACTAGGATTTAGAATGCCAGCTGACAGTAACTGCCTTTAGAACGCCAGCTGACAGTAACTGTCTTTAGAACGCCAGCTGACAGTAACTGCCTTTAGAACGCCAGCTGACAGTAACTGTCTTTAGAACGCCAGCTGACAGTAACTGCCTTTAGAACGCCAGCTGACAGTAACTGTCTTTAGAACGCCAGCTGACAGTAACTGGCTTTAGAACGCCAGCTGACAGTAACTGTCTTTAGAACGCCAGTTGACAGTAACTGCCTTTAGAACGCCAGCTGACAGTAACTGTCTTTAGAACGCCAGCTGACAGTAACTGCCTTTAGAACGCCAGCTGACAGTAAACTGGCTTTAGAATGCCAGCTGACTGTAACTGGCTTTAGAACGCCAGCTGACAGTAAACTGGCTTTAGAACGCCAGCTGACAGTAAACTGGCTTTAGAACGCCAGCTGACTGTAACTGCCTTTAGAACACCAGCTGACAGTAACTGCCTTTAGAACGCCAGCTGACAGTAACTGCCTTTAGAACGCCAGCTGACAGTAAACTGGCTTTAGAATGCCAGCTGACTGTAACTGGCTTTAGAACGCCAGCTGACAGTAACTGGCTTTAGAACGCCAGCTGACAGTAACTGTCTTTAGAACGCCAGCTGACAGTAACTGCCTTTAGAACGCCAGCTGACAGTAAACTGGCTTTAGAACGCCAGCTGACAGTAACTGGCTTTAGAACGCCAGCTGACAGTAACTGCCTTTAGAACGCCAGCTGACAGTAACTGTCTTTAGAACGCCAGCTGACAGTAACTGTCTTTAGAACGCCAGCTGACAGTAACTGCCTTTAGAACGCCAGCTGACAGTAAACTGGCTTTAGAATGCCAGCTGACTGTAACTGGCTTTAGAACGCCAGCTGACAGTAACTGTCTTTAGAACGCCAGCTGACAGTAACTGCCTTTAGAACGCCAGCTGACAGTAACTGCCTTTAGAACGCCAGCTGACAGTAACTGTCTTTAGAACGCCAGCTGACAGTAACTGTCTTTAGAACGCCAGCTGACAGTAAACTGGCTTTAGAATGCCAGCTGACAGTAACTGCCTTTAGAACGCCAGCTGACAGTAACTGCCTTTAGAACGCCAGCTGACAGTAAACTGGCTTTAGAACGCCAGCTGACAGTAAACTGGCTTTAGAATGCCAGCTGACTGTAACTGGCTTTAGAACGCCAGCTGACAGTAAACTGGCTTTAGAACGCCAGCTGACAGTAAACTGGCTTTAGAACGCCAGCTGACAGTAACTGGCTTTAGAACGCCAGCTGACAGTAACTGGCTTTAGAACGCCAGCTGACAGTAACTGGCTTTAGAACGCCATTCTCCCTGTACACCTAGTCAGAACCGCAGGATAAATAAAGGGGGCATATAAGCATACAATGAAAGCTCTTTCAATATTCGATGATGATATTTCTCTAAAACAGGCTATAGGCTACATGTGCACCACCATTTATACATTGTAGAATAATAGTGAAGACATCCAAACTATTAAATAACACATATGGAATCATGTCGTAACCAAAAAAGTGTTAAACAAATCTAAATATATTTTATATTTGAGGTTCTTCAAAGTAGCCATTGCCCTGGCATAGTACATCATTTAAGCAGCAGCATACAGGACATTTTTGGACTCACCATTGTTGTGCTGTGCTCACTTGAACAGGATGGTAGTGTGGCGGTCATTTTTGGGCAAATTTTGTCATCAAACTCTGGCATTCTCCCCCCTCAATCTCTATCACTCATTCAGACAACCCCTCAATCTCTATCACTCATTCAGACAACCCCTCAATCTCTATCATTCATTCAGACAACCCCTCAATCTCTATCATTCATTCAGACAACCCCTCAATCTCTATCATTCATTCAGACAACCCCTCAATCTCTATTACTCATTCAGACAACCCCTCAATCTCTATCATTCATTCAGACAACCCCTCAATCTCTATCATTCATTCAGACAACCCCTCAATCTCTATCACTCATTCAGACAACCCCTCAATCTCTATCATTCATTCAGACAACCCCTCAATCTCTATCATTCATTCAGACAACCCCTCAATCTCTATCATTCATTCAGACAACCCCTCAATCTCTATTACTCATTCAGACAACCCCTCAATCTCTATCATTCATTCAGACAACCCCTCAATCTCTATCATTCATTCAGACAACCCCTCAATCTCTATCACTCATTCAGACAACCCCTCAATCTCTATCACTCATTTAGACAACCCCTCAATCTCTATCATTCATTCAGACAACCCCTCAATCTCTATCATTCATTCAGACAACCCCTCAATCTCTATCATTCATTCAGACAACCCCTCAATCTCTATCATTCATTCAGACAACCCCTCAATCTCTATCACTCATTCAGACAACCCCTCAATCTCTATCATTCATTCAGACAACCCCTCAATCTCTAACATTCATTCAGACAACCCCTCAATCTCTATCACTCATTCAGACAACCCCTCAATCTCTATCATTCATTCAGACAACCCCTCAATCTCTACCATTCATTCAGACAACCCCTCAATCTCTATCATTCATTCAGACAACCCCTCAATCTCTATCATTCATTCAGACAACCCCTCAATCTCTACCATTCATTCAGACAACCCCTCAATCTCTATCACTCATTCAGACAACCCCTCAATCTCTATCATTCATTCAGACAACCCCTCAATCTCTACCATTCATTCAGACAACCCCTCAATCTCTATCATTCATTCAGACAACCCCTCAATCTCTATCATTCATTCAGACAACCCCTCAATCTCTATCATTCATTCAGACAACCCCTCAATATCTCATTCATTCAGACAACCCCTCAATCTCTACCATTCATTCAGACAACCCCTCAATCTCTACCATTCATTCAGACAACCCCTCAATCTCTATCACTCATTCAGACAACCCCTCAATCTCTATCATTCATTCAGACAACCCCTCAATCTCTACCATTCATTCAGACAACCCCTCAATCTCTACCATTCATTCAGACAACCCCTCAATCTCTATCACTCATTCAGACAACCCCTCAATCTCTATCATTCATTCAGACAACCCCTCAATCTCTACCATTCATTCAGACAACCCCTCAATCTCTATCATTCATTCAGACAACCCCTCAATCTCTATCATTCATTCAGACAACCCCTCAATCTCTATCATTCATTCAGACAACCCCTCAATATCTCATTCATTCAGACAACCCCTCAATCTCTACCATTCATTCAGACAACCCCTCAATCTCTACCATTCATTCAGACAACCCCTCAATCTCTATCACTCATTCAGACAACCCCTCAATCTCTATCATTCATTCAGACAACCCCTCAATCTCTACCATTCATTCAGACAACCCCTCAATCTCTACCATTCATTCAGACAACCCTCAATCTCTATCACTCATTCAGACAACCCCCTCAATCTCTATCATTCATTCAGACAACCCCTCAATCTCTACCATTCATTCAGACAACCCCTCAATCTCTATCATTCATTCAGACAACCCCTCAATCTCTATCATTCATTCAGACAACCCCTCAATCTCTATCACTCATTCAGACAACCCCTCAATCTCTATCACTCATTCAGACAACCCCTCAATCTCTATCATTCATTCAGACAACCCCTCAATCTCTATCATTCATTCAGACAACCCCTCAATCTCTATCATTCATTCAGACAACCCTCAATCTCTAACATTCATTCAGACAACCCCTCAATCTCTATCACTCATTCAGACAACCCCTCAATCTCTATCATTCATTCAGACAACCCCTCAATCTCTATCATTCATTCAGACAACCCCTCAATCTCTATCATTCATTCAGACAACCCCTCAATCTCTAACATTCATTCAGACAACCCCTCAATCTCTATCACTCATTCAGACAACCCCTCAATCTCTATCATTCATTCAGACAACCCCTCAATCTCTACCATTCATTCAGACAACCCCTCAATCTCTATCATTCATTCAGACAACCCCTCAATCTCTATCATTCATTCAGACAACCCCTCAATCTCTATCATTCATTCAGACAACCCCTCAATATCTCATTCATTCAGACAACCCCTCAATCTCTACCATTCATTCAGACAACCCCTCAATCTCTACCATTCATTCAGACAACCCTCAATCTCTATCACTCATTCAGACAACCCTCAATCTCTATCATTCATTCAGACAACCCTCAATCTCTACCATTCATTCAGACAACCCTCAATCTCTACCATTCATTCAGACAACCCCTCAATCTCTATCACTCATTCAGACAACCCTCAATCTCTATCATTCATTCAGACAACCCTCAATCTCTACCATTCATTCAGACAACCCCTCAATCTCTATCATTCATTCAGACAACCCCTCAATCTCTATCATTCATTCAGACAACCCCTCAATCTCTATCATTCATTCAGACAACCCCTCAATATCTCATTCATTCAGACAACCCCTCAATCTCTATCACTCATTCAGACAACCCCTCAATCTCTATCATTCATTCAGACAACCCCTCAATCTCTATCATTCATTCAGACAACCCCTCAATCTCTATCACTCATTCAGACAACCCCTCAATCGTTATCAGACATTCAGACAACCCCTCAATCTCTATCATTCATTCAGACAACCCCTCAATCTCTATCACTCATTCAGACAACCCCTCAATCTCTATCATTCATTCAGACAACCCCTCAATCTCTATCATTCATTCAGACAACCCCCTCAATCTCTATCATTCATTCAGACAACCCTCAATCTCTATCATTCATTCAGACAACCCTCAATCTCTACCATTCATTCAGACAACCCTCAATCTCTATCACTCATTCAGACAACCCTCAATCTCTACCATTCATTCAGACAACCCCTCAATCTTTATCATTCATTCAGACAACCCTCAATCTCTATCATTCATTCAGACAACCCTCAATCTCTATCATTCATTCAGACAACCCCCCTCAATCTCTAACATTCATTCAGACAACCCTCAATCTCTATCACTCATTCAGACAACCCCTCAATCTCTATCATTCATTCAGACAACCCTCAATCTCTATCATTCATTCAGACAACCCTCAATCTCTATCATTCATTCAGACAACCCCTCAATCTCTAACATTCATTCAGACAACCCTCAATCTCTATCACTCATTCAGACAACCCCTCAATCTCTATCATTCATTCAGACAACCCCTCAATCTCTCTACCATTCATTCAGACAACCCCTCAATCTCTATCATTCATTCAGACAACCCCTCAATCTCTATCATTCATTCAGACAACCCTCAATCTCTATCATTCATTCAGACAACCCTCAATATCTCATTCATTCAGACAACCCCTCAATCTCTACCATTCATTCAGACAACCCCTCAATCTCTACCATTCATTCAGACAACCCTCAATCTCTATCACTCATTCAGACAACCCTCAATCTCTATCATTCATTCAGACAACCCCTCAATCTCTACCATTCATTCAGACAACCCCTCAATCTCTACCATTCATTCAGACAACCCCTCAATCTCTATCACTCATTCAGACAACCCCTCAATCTCTATCATTCATTCAGACAACCCTCAATCTCTACCATTCATTCAGACAACCCCCCTCAATCTCTATCATTCATTCAGACAACCCCTCAATCTCTATCATTCATTCAGACAACCCTCAATCTCTATCATTCATTCAGACAACCCCTCAATATCTCATTCATTCAGACAACCCTCAATCTCTCATTCATTCAGACAACCCTCCTCATCATCATTCTCAATCTCTATCATTCATTCAGACAACCCTCAATCTCTATCATTCATTCAGACAACCCCTCAATCTCTATCACTCATTCAGACAACCCCTCAATCGTTATCAGACATTCAGACAACCCCTCAATCTCTATCATTCATTCAGACAACCCCTCAATCTCTATCACTCATTCAGACAACCCCTCAATCTCTATCATTCATTCAGACAACCCCTCAATCTCTATCACTCATTCAGACAACCCCTCAATCTCTATCATTCATTCAGACAACCCCTCAATCTCTATCATTCATTCAGACAACCCCTCAATCTCTACCATTCATTCAGACAACCCCTCAATCTCTATCACTCATTCAGACAACCCCTCAATCTCTACCATTCATTCAGACAACCCCTCAATCTTTATCAGACATTCAGACAACCCCTCAATCTCTATCATTCATGGGTGCGCCCACTAACACACACGTACACTCATATTGGGATTTTTACAGGAAATTACTTTGATGTTAAATAATGTTAGCCTAAATGAAGCAATTCCTCTTCATGCACATGTTTGATAAATATTTTTAACAACCGCTTTGAATGACTTTGTTGTGAAATATTAATGATGATTTCAAATTCAAATGTTTGAGTGTGAGATTGTTTCGTTGTTTCGTTAACGATCTAAAGTAAACCAGCAGAGGGAGCGACTGCTACTAAAAGTGAATGATCTGATAAATAAAACAATAAAAATATAAATTATTAAAGCTATATATATATAAGCTACTATCTGCCCATGCTTCCATTCCCTGCTGTATCTTTGGCCACTCCTCTCCTCAGTCTGTCCTTCATCTCTCGTAGTGGGAATAGGGCCTTGGTACCGATGGTGTGGAAATGTATTCGCTTGTAAAATACATAATTAGGACCACTAGGTCGACTCGGTCTTCCTGTAAGGTCTTTGAATCAATGGTGTGTCATTGTATTAGCTTGGGGACTCACTGCATAATGTAGATTCCTTCAGGCATTGTATTCACCAATGAGGTGTGTTTGTGAACCAAATGCTGACATTTCTTATTTGTATGTTACTGACTGGGTTTGATCCTGTTCTACTGTGATCCACAAGACTGTATTAGAACTAACATGGGGAGCTAACACAAGTCTTCAGGCTAAATAACTAGCATGGGGAGCTAACACAAGTCTTCAGGCTAAAGAACTAGCATGGGGAGCTAACACAAGTCTTCAGGCTAAAGAACTAGCATTGGGAGCTAACACAAGTCTTCAGGCTAAAGAACTAGCATAGGGAGCTAACACAAGTCTTCAGGCTAAAGCACTAGCATGGGGAGCTAACACAAGTCTTCAGGCTAAATAACTAGCATGGGGAGCTAACACAAGTCTTCAGGCTAAATAACTAGCATGGGGAGCTAACACAAGTCTTCAGGCTAAAGAACTAGCATGGGGAGCTAACACAAGTCTTCAGGCTAAAGAACTAGCATTGGGAGCTAACACAAGTCTTCAGGCTAAAGAACTAGCACAGGGAGCTAACCCAAGTCTTCAGGCTAAAGAACTAGCATGGGGGAGCTAACACAAGTCTTCAGGCTAAAGAAATAGCATGGGGAGCTAACACAAGTCTTCAGGCTAAAGAACTAGCATGGGGAGCTAACACAAGTCTTCAGGCTAAAGAACTAGCATTGGGAGCTAACACAAGTCTTCAGGCTAAAGAACTAGCACAGGGAGCTAACCCAAGTCTTCAGGCTAAAGAACTAGCATGGGGGAGCTAACACAAGTCTTCAGGCTAAAGAAATAGCATGGAGAGCTAACAAGTCTTAAAGAATCAAACCTTTGATGATTCAGCTGTAGGTAGTAACATGGGTTGAGCTGTCTCAAGGTCAGCGTCTCAAATGTCACCCGATTCCCTACATAGTGCACTAGTTTTGACCTGGGCCCATGTGGCTCTCTTCAAAGGGCCCTTGTCAAAGTAGTGCACTAAACTCTTAGAAAAATGTTTTTTTGGCTGTCCCCATTGGTTCTGTGGAAAGGGTTCCACATGGACCCCTAAAGGGTTCTACCTGGAACCAAAAGGGTTCTACCTGGAACCAAAAGGGTTTAACCTGGAACCAAAAGGGTTTAACCTGGTTTAACCTGGAAAAAGGGTTTAACCTGGAACCAAAATAGTTTAACCTGGAACCAAAAGGGTTTAACCTGGAACCAAAAGGGTTTAACCTGGAACCAAAATAGTTTAACCTGGAACCAAAAGGGTTTGACCTGGAACCAAAAGGGTTTAACCTGGAACAAAAATAGTTTAACCTGGAACCAAAGGGGTTTAACCTGGAACCAAAAGGGTTTAACCTGGAACCAAAAGGGTTCTACCTGGAACCAAAAGGGTTTAACCTGGAACCAAAAGGGTTTAACCTGGAACCAAAAGGGTTTAACCTGGAACCAAAAGGGTTTAACCTGGAACCAAAATGGTTCTACCTGGAACCAAAAGGGTTCTACCTGGAACCAAAATAGTTTAACCTGGAACCAAAAGGGTTTAACCTGGAACCAAAAGGGTTTAACCTGGAACCAAAAGGGTTCTACCTGGAACCAAAAGGGTTTAACCTGGAACCAAAAGGGTTTATCCTGGAACCAAAAGGGTTTAACCTGGAACCAAAACGGTTTAACCTGGAACCAAAAGGGTTCTACCTGGAACCAAAAGGGTTTATCCTGGAACCAAAAGGGTTTAACCTGGAACCAAAAGGGTTCTACCTGGAACCAAAAGGGTTCTACCTGGAACCAAAAGGGTTTAACCTGGAACCAAAAGGGTTCTACCTGGAACCAAAAGGGTTTAACCTGGAACCAAAATGATTTAACCTGGAACAAAAAGGGTTTAACCTGGAACCAAAAGGGTTCTACTACCTGGAACCAAAAGGGTTCTACCTGGAACCAAAATGGTTCTTCAAAGGGTTCTCCTATGGGGACAGCCCAAGAATCCTTTAAGGATCTAAATAACACCTTTTGCCATTTGGGATTGTCAGATTATTAAGAAACAAACCGATCCTGGCGTAGAGCTCATGTTTAAATCAACACTTTTAAAAACGTTGACACGTGTCCTTCGTCATATTCAGTGGTAAACCTTGTGTATCGAGGTTAAAAAAGGTGCTTGTAGCTCTTACGACTTCAATGAATGATCCCTTAAAAACAACTTTCAGTCAGGCAGTGTCAATCATGCCAACCGGTCTTTGTCAATGGAGGACTGCACTGCATCTCCATAGTTCTTAGATGACTAGATGATGATTTGTACACTGTACTAAAGAGGTACGGACCCACGTTGCACCCTAGTCACAGACTGTTCTCTCTCTGCTACCGCACGGCAAGCGGTACCGGAGCGCCAGGTCCAAGAGGCTTCAAAACAGTTTCTACCCCCAAGCCAAAAAAATCCTGAACACCTAATCAAATGGCTACCCAGACTATTTGCATTCCCCCCCCCCCCCCCCCAACCCCTCCTCCTCCGCTGCTGCTATTCTCTGTTATTATCTATGCATAGTCCCTATAATAACTCTACCTACATGTACATATTACCTCAATTACCTCGACTAAACCGGTGCCTCCTCACATTGACTCTGTACCGGTACCCCCTGTATATAGCCTCCACATTGACTCTGTACCGGTACTCCCTGTATATAGCCTCCACATTGACTCTGTACCGTAATACCCTGTATATAGCCTCCACATTGACTCTGTACCGTAATACCCTGTATATAGCCTCCACATTGACTCTGTACCGTAATACCCTGTATATAGCCTCCACATTGACTCTGTACCGTAACACCCTGTATATAGCCTCCACATTGACTCTGTACCGTAATACCCTGTATATAGCCTCCACATTGACTCTGTACCGGTACCCCCTGTATATAGCCTCCACATTGACGCTGTACCGTAACACCCTGTATATAGCTTCCACATTGACTCTGTACCGGTACCCCCCTGTATATAGCTACCACATTGACTCTGTACCGTAACACCCTGTATATAGCCTCCACATTGACTCTGTACCGTAATACCCTGTATATAGCCTCCACATTGACTCTGTACCGTAATACCCTGTATATAGCCTCCACATTGACTCTGTACCGTAACACCCTGTATATAGCCTCCACATTGACTCTGTACCGTAACACCCTGTATATAGCCTCCACATTGACTCTGTACCGTAACACCCTGTATATAGCCTCCACAATGACTCTGTACCGTAACACCCTGTATATAGCCTCCACATTGACTCTGTACCGTAACACCCTGTATATAGCCTCCACATTGACTCTGTACCGTAATACCCTGTATATAGCCTCCACATTGACTCTGTACCGTAATACCCTGTATATAGCCTCCACATTGACTCTGTACCGTAATACCCTGTATATAGCCTCCACATTGACTCTGTACCGTAATACCCTGTATATAGCCTCCACATTGACTCTGTACCGTAATAGCCTGTATATAGCCTCCACATTGACTCTGTACCGTAATAGCCTGTATATAGCCTCCACATTGACTCTGTACCGTAATACCCTGTATATAGCCTCCACATTGACTCTGTACCGTAACACCCTGTATATAGCCTCCACATTGACTCTGTACCGTAATACCCTGTATATAGCCTCCACATTGACTCTGTACCGTAATACCCTGTATATAGCCTCCACATTGACTCTGTACCGGTACCCCCTGTATATAGCCTCCACATTGACGCTGTACCGTAACACCCTGTATATAGCCTCCACATTGACTCTGTACCGTAACACCCTGTGTATAGCCTCCACATTGACTCTGTACCGTAATAGCCTGTATATAGCCTCCACATTGACTCTGTACCGTAATACCCTGTATATAGCCTCCACATTGACTCTGTACCGTAATACCCTGTATATAGCCTCCACATTGACTCTGTACCGTAACACCCTGTATATAGCCTCCACATTGACTCTGTACCATAATACCCTGTATATAGCCTCCACATTGACTCTGTACCGTAATACCCTGTATATAGCCTCCACATTGACTCTGTACCGTAACACCCTGTATATAGCCTCCACATTGACTCTGTACCGTAATACCCTGTATATAGCCTCCACATTGACTCTGTACCGGTACCCCCTGTATATAGCCTCCACATTGACGCTGTACCGTAACACCCTGTATATAGCCTCCACATTGACTCTGTACCGGTACCCCCTGTATATAGCCTCCACATTGACTCTGTACCGTAACACCCTGTATATAGCCTCCACATTGACTCTGTACCGTAACACCCTGTATATAGCCTCCACATTGACTCTGTACCGTAATACCCTGTATATAGCCTCCACATTGACTCTGTACCGTAACACCCTGTATATAGCCTCCACATTGACTCTGTACCGTAATACCCTGTATATAGCCTCCACATTGACTCTGTACCGTAATACCCTGTATATAGCCTCCACATTGACTCTGTACCGTAACACCCTGTATATAGCCTCCACATTGACTCTGTACCGTAATACCCTGTATATAGCCTCCACATTGACTCTGTACCGTAATAGCCTGTATATAGCCTCCACATTGACTCTGTACCGTAATAGCCTGTATATAGCCTCCACATTGACTCTGTACCGTAATAGCCTGTATATAGCCTCCACATTGACTCTGTACCGTAATACCCTGTATATAGCCTCCACATTGACTCTGTACCGTAATAGCCTGTATATAGCCTCCACATTGACTCTGTACCGTAATACCCTGTATATAGCCTCCACATTGACTCTGTACCGTAACACCCTGTATATAGCCTCCACATTGACTCTGTACCGTAATACCCTGTATATAGCCTCCACATTGACTCTGTACCGTAATACCCTGTATATAGCCTCCACATTGACTCTGTACCGTAACACCCTGTATATAGCCTCCACATTGACTCTGTACCGGTACGCCCTGTATATAGCCTCCACATTGACGCTGTACCGTAACACCCTGTATATAGCCTCCACATTGACTCTGTACCGTAACACCCTGTATATAGCCTCCACATTGACTCTGTACCGGTACCCCCTGTATATAGCCTCCACATTGACTCTGTACCGGTACCCCCTGTATATAGCCTCCACATTGACTCTGTACCGGTACCCCCTGTATATTGCCTCCACATTGACTCTGTACCGGTACCCCCTGTATATAGCCTCCACATTGACTCTGTACCGGTACCCCCTGTATATAGCCTCCACATTGACGCTGTACCGTAACACCCTGTATATAGCCTCCACATTGACTCTGTACCGTAACACCCTGTGTATAGCCTCCACATTGACTCTGTACCGTAATAGCCTGTATATAGCCTCCACATTGACTCTGTACCGTAATACCCTGTATATAGCCTCCACATTGACTCTGTACCGTAATACCCTGTATATAGCCTCCACATTGACTCTGTACCGTAACACCCTGTATATAGCCTCCACATTGACTCTGTACCATAATACCCTGTATATAGCCTCCACATTGACTCTGTACCGTAATACCCTGTATATAGCCTCCACATTGACTCTGTACCGTAACACCCTGTATATAGCCTCCACATTGACTCTGTACCGTAATACCCTGTATATTGCCTCCACATTGACTCTGTACCGGTAACGCCCTGTATATAGCCTCCACATTGACTCTGTACCGGTACCCCCCTGTATATAGCCTCCACATTGACGCTGTACCGTAACACCCTGTATATAGCCTCCACATTGACTCTGTACCGTGCACCCCTGTATATAGCTACCACATTGACTCTGTACCGTACCCCTGTATATAGCCTCCACATTGACTCTGTACCGGTACCCCTGTATATAGCCTCCACATTGACTCTGTACCGTAACACCCTGTATATAGCCTCCACATTGACTCTGTACCGTACTCCCTGTATATAGCCTCCACATTGACTCTGTACCGTAATACCCTGTATATAGCCTCCACATTGACTCTGTACCGTAACACCCTGTATATAGCCTCCACATTGACTCTGTACCGTAATACCCTGTATATAGCCTCCACATTGACTCTGTACCGTAATACCCTGTATATAGCCTCCACATTGACTCTGTACCGTAACACCCTGTATATAGCCTCCACATTGACTCTGTACCGTAATACCCTGTATATTGCCTCCACATTGACTCTGTACCGGTACGCCCTGTATATAGCCTCCACATTGACTCTGTACCGGTACCCCCTGTATATAGCCTCCACATTGACGCTGTACCGTAACACCCTGTATATAGCCTCCACATTGACTCTGTACCGGTACCCCCCTGTATATAGCTACCACATTGACTCTGTACCGGTACCCCCTGTATATAGCCTCCACATTGACTCTGTACCGGTACCCCCTGTATATAGCCTCCACATTGACTCTGTACCGGTACCCCCTGTATATAGCCTCCACATTGACGCTGTACCGTAACACCCTGTATATAGCCTCCACATTGACTCTGTACCGGTACCCCCCTGTATATAGCTACCACATTGACTCTGTACCGGTACCCCCTGTATATAGCCTCCACATTGACTCTGTACCGGTACCCCCTGTATATAGCCTCCACATTGACGCTGTACCGTACCACCCTGTCTATAGCCTCCACATTGACTCTTTACCGGTACCCCCCTGTATATAGCTACCACATTGACTCTGTACCGGTACCCCCTGTATATAGCCTCCACATTGACTCTGTACCGGTACCCCCTGTATATAGCCTCCACATTGACGCTGTACCGTACCACCCTGTATATAGCCTCCATATTGACTCTGTACCGGTACCCCCTGTATATAGCCTCCACATTGACTCTGTACCGGTACCCCCTGTATATAGCCTCCACATTGACTCTGTACCGGTACCCCCCTGTATATAGCCTCCACATTGACTCTGTACCGTAATACCCTGTATATAGCCTCCACATTGACTCTGTACCGTAATACCCTGTATATAGCCTCCACATTGACTCTGTACCGTAATACCCTGTATATAGCCTCCACATTGACTCTGTACCGTAATACCCTGTATATAGCCTCCACATTGACTCTGTACCGTAACACCCTGTATATAGCCTCCACATTGACTCTGTACCGTAATACCCTGTATATTGCCTCCACATTGACTCTGTACCGGTACGCCCTGTATATAGCCTCCACATTGACTCTGTACCGGTACCCCCTGTATATAGCCTCCACATTGACGCTGTACCGTAACACCCTGTATATAGCCTCCACATTGACTCTGTACCGGTACCCCCCTGTATATAGCTACCACATTGACTCTGTACCGGTACCCCCTGTATATAGCCTCCACATTGACTCTGTACCGTACCCCTGTATATAGCCTCCACATTGACGCTGTACGTACCACCCTGTCTATAGCCTCCACATTGACTCTTACCGGTAGCCTCCCCCCCTGTATATAGCTACCACATTGACTCTGTACCGGTAATACCCTGTATATAGCCTCCACATTGACTCTGTACCGGTACCCCTGTATATAGCCTCCACATTGACGCTGTACCGTAACACCCTGTATATAGCCTCCACATTGACTCTGTACCGTACCCCCTGTATATAGCTACCACATTGACTCTGTACCGGTACCCCTGTATATAGCCTCCACATTGACTCTGTACCGGTACCCCCTGTATATAGCCTCCACATTGACGCTGTACCGTACCACCCTGTCTATAGCCTCCACATTGACTCTTTACCGGTACCCCCTGTATATAGCTACCACATTGACTCTGTACCGGTACCCCCTGTATATAGCTCCACATTGACTCTGTACCGGTACCCTGTATATAGCCTCCACATTGACGCTGTACCGCACCACCCTGTATATAGCCTCCATATTGACTCTGTACCGGTACCCCTGTATATAGCCTCCACATTGACTCTGTACCGGTACCCCTGTATATAGCCTCCACATTGACTCTGTACCGGTACCCCTGTATATAGCCTCCACATTGACTCTGTACCGTACCCCCTGTATATAGCCTCCACATTGACTCTGTACCGGTACTCCCCTGTATATAGCTTCCACATTGACTCTGTACCGGTACCCCCTGTATATAGCCTCCACATTGACTCTGTACCGTAATACCCTGTATATAGCCTCCACATTGACTCTGTACCAGTACGCCCTGTATATAGCCTCCACATTGACTCTGTACCGTACCCCTGTATATAGCCTCCACATTGACTCTGTACCGTACCCCCCTGTATATAGCCTCCACATTGACTCTGTACCGGTACCCCCCTGTATATAGCCTCCACATTGACTCTGTACCGGTACCCCCCTGTATATAGCCTCCACATTGACTCTGTACCGGTACCCCCTGTATATAGCCTCCACATTGACTCTGTACCGGTACCCCCTGTATATAGCCTCCACATTGACTCTGTATCGTACCCCTGTATATAGCCTCCACATTGACTCTGTACCGGTACCCCTGTATATAGCCTCCACATTGACTCTGTACCGGTACCCCCTGTATATAGCCTCCACATTGACTCTGTACCGTAATACCCTGTATATAGCCTCCACATTGACTCTGTACCATAATACCCTGTATATAGCCTCCACATTGACTCTGTACCGTAATACCCTGTATATAGCCTCCACATTGACTCTGTACCGTAATACCCTGTATATAGGTCCACATTGACTCTGTACCATAATACCCTGTATATAGCCTCCACATTGACTCTGTACCGTAACACCCTGTATATAGCCTCCACATTGACTCTGTACCGTAATACCCTGTATATAGCCTCCACATTGACTCTGTACCGTAATACCCTGTATATAGCCTCCACATTGACTCTGTACCGTAACACCCTGTATATAGCCTCCACATTGACTCTGTACCGTAATACCCTGCATATAGCCTCCACATTGACTCTGTACCATAATACCCTGTATATAGCCTCCACATTGACTCTGTACCGTAATACCCTGTATATAGCCTCCACATTGACTCTGTACCGTAATACCCTGTATATAGCCTCCACATTGACTCTGTACCGTAATACCCTGTATATAGCCTCCACATTGACTCTGTACCGTAACACCCTGTATATAGCCTCCACATTGACTCTGTACCGTAATACCCTGTATATAGCCTCCACATTGACTCTGTACCGGTACCCCCTGTATATAGCCTCCACATTGACGCTGTACCGTACCACCCTGTATATAGCCTCCACATTGACTCTGTACCGTAATACCCTGTATATAGCCTCCACATTGACTCTGTACCGGTACCCCCTGTATATAGCCTCCATATTGACTCTGTACCAATACCCCTGTATATAGCCTCCACATTGACTCTGTACCAGTACCCCCTGTATATAGCCTCCACATTGACTCTGTACTGCACCCTGTATATAGCTCCACATTGACTCTGTACCGGTACCCCTGTATATAGCCTCCACATTGACTCTGTACCGTTCCACATTGTAACTCCCCTGTATATAGCTTCCACATTGACTCTGTACCGTACCCCTGTATATAGCCTCCACATTGACTCTGTACCGTAATACCCTGTATATAGCCTCCACATTGACTCTGTACCGGTACCCCTGTATATAGCCTCCACATTGACTCTGTACCGGTACCCCTGTATATAGCCTCCACATTGACTCTGTACCGGTACCCCCTGTATATAGCCTCCACATTGACTCTGTACCGGTACCCCCTGTATATAGCCTCCACATTGACTCTGTACCGGTACCCCCTGTATATAGCCTCCACATTGACTCTGTACCGGTACCCCCTGTATATAGCCTCCACATTGACTCTGTACCGGTACCCCCTGTATATAGCCTCCACATTGACTCTGTACCGGTACCCCCTGTATATAGCCTCCACATTGACTCTGTACCGGTACCCCCTGTATATAGCCTCCACATTGACTCTGTACCGGTACCCCCTGTATATAGCCTCCACATTGACTCTGTACCGGTACCCCCTGTATATAGCCTCCACATTGACTCTGTACCGGTACCCCTGTATATAGCCTCCACATTGACTCTGTACCGGTACCCCCTGTATATAGCCTCCACATTGACTCTGTACCGTAATACCCTGTATATAGCCTCCACATTGACTCTGTACCATAATACCCTGTATATAGCCTCCACATTGACTCTGTACCATAACCCCTGTATATAGCCTCCACATTGACTCTGTACCGTAATACCCTGTATATAGCCTCCACATTGACTCTGTACCGTAATACCCTGTATATAGGTCCACATTGACTCTGTAGCATAATACCCTGTATATAGCCTCCACATTGACTCTGTACCGTAACACCCTGTATATAGCCTCCACATTGACTCTGTACCGTAATACCCTGTATATAGCCTCCACATTGACTCTGTACCGTAACACCCTGTATATAGCCTCCACATTGACTCTGTACCGTAACACCCTGTATATAGCCTCCACATTGACTCTGTACCGTAATACCCTGCATATAGCCTCCACATTGACTCTGTACCATAATACCCTGTATATAGCCTCCACATTGACTCTGTACCGGTACCCCCCTGTATATAGCCTCCACATTGACTCTGTACCATAATACCCTGTATATAGCCTCCACATTGACTCTGTACCGGTACTCCCCTGTATATAGCTTCCACATTGACTCTGTACCGGTACCCCCTGTATATAGCCTCCACATTGACTCTGTACCGTAATACCCTGTATATAGCCTCCACATTGACTCTGTACCAGTACGCCCTGTATATAGCCTCCACATTGACTCTGTACCGGTACCCCCTGTATATAGCCTCCACATTGACTCTGTACCGTACCCCCTGTATATAGCCTCCATATTGACTCTGTACCGGTACCCCTGTATATAGCCTCCACATTGACTCTGTACCGGTAACTACCCTGTATATAGCCTCCACATTGACTCTGTACCGGTACCCCCTGTATATAGCCTCCACATTGACTCTGTACCGGTACCCCCTGTATATAGCTCCACATTGACTCTGTACCGTACCCCCTGTATATAGCCTCCACATTGACTCTGTACCGGTACCCTGTATATAGCCTCCACATTGACTCTGTACCGTACCCCCTGTATATAGCCTCCACATTGACTCTGTACCGGTACCCCCTGTATATAGCCTCCACATTGACTCTGTATCGTACCCCCTGTATATAGCCTCCACATTGACTCTGTACCGTACCCCCTGTATATAGCCTCCACATTGACTCTGTACCGTACCCCTGTATATAGCCTCCACATTGACTCTGTACCGTAATACCCTGTATATAGCCTCCACATTGACTCTGTACCATAATACCCTGTATATAGCCTCCACATTGACTCTGTACCGTAATACCCTGTATATAGCCTCCACATTGACTCTGTACCGTAATACCCTGTATATAGGTCCACATTGACTCTGTAGCATAATACCCTGTATATAGCCTCCACATTGACTCTGTACCGTAACACCCTGTATATAGCTTCCACATTGACTCTGTACCTAATACCCTGTATATAGCCTCCACATTGACTCTGTACCGTAATACCCTGTATATAGCCTCCACATTGACTCTGTACCGTAACACCCTGTATATAGCCTCCACATTGACTCTGTACCGTAATACCCTGCATATAGCCTCCACATTGACTCTGTACCATAATACCCTGTATATAGCCTCCACATTGACTCTGTACCGTAATACCCTGTATATAGCCTCCACATTGACTCTGTACCGGTAATACCCTGTATATAGCCTCCACATTGACTCTGTACCGTAATACCCTGTATATAGCCTCCACATTGACTCTGTACCGTAATACCCTGTATATACCCTCCACATTGACTCTGTACCTGTAACACCCTGTATATAGCCTCCACATTGACTCTGTACCGTAACCCCCTGTATATAGCCTCCACATTGACTCTGTACCGTAATACCCTGTATATAGCCTCCACATTGACTCTGTACCGTAATACCCTGTATATAGCCTCCACATTGACTCTGTACCGTAACACCCTGTGTATAGCCTCCACATTGACTCTGTACCGTAATAGCCTGTATATAGCCTCCACATTGACTCTGTACCGTACCCCTGTATATAGCCTCCACATTGACTCTGTACCGTAATACCCTGTATATAGCCTCCACATTGACTCTGTACCATAATACCCTGTATATAGCCTCCACATTGACTCTGTACCATAATACCCTGTATATAGCCTCCACATTGACTCTGTACCGTAATACCCTGTATATAGCCTCCACATTGACTCTGTACCGTAATACCCTGTATATAGGTCCACATTGACTCTGTAGCATAATACCCTGTATATAGCCTCCACATTGACTCTGTACCGTAACACCCTGTATATAGCCTCCACATTGACTCTGTACCGTAATACCCTGTATATAGCCTCCACATTGACTCTGTACCGTAATACCCTGTATATAGCCTCCACATTGACTCTGTACCGTAACACCCTGTATATAGCCTCCACATTGACTCTGTACCATAACCCCTGCATATAGCCTCCACATTGACTCTGTACCATAATACCCTGTATATAGCCTCCACATTGACTCTGTACCGGTACCCCTGTATATAGCCTCCACATTGACTCTGTACCGGTACCCCTGTATATAGCCTCCACATTGACTCTGTACCGGTACCCCTGTATATAGCTTCCACATTGACTCTGTACCGGTACCCTGTATATAGCCTCCACATTGACTCTGTACCGTAATACCCTGTATATAGCCTCCACATTGACTCTGTACCAGTACGCCCTGTATATAGCCTCCACATTGACTCTGTACCGGTACCCCCTGTATATAGCCTCCACATTGACTCTGTACCGGTACCCCCTGTATATAGCCTCCATATTGACTCTGTACCGTAATACCCTGTATATAGCCTCCACATTGACTCTGTACCATAATACCCTGTATATAGCCTCCACATTGACTCTGTACCGGTACCCCCTGTATATAGCCTCCACATTGACTCTGTACCGGCACCCCCTGTATATAGCCTCCACATTGACTCTGTACCGGTACACCCTGTATATAGCTTCCACATTGACTCTGTACCGGTACCCCTGTATATAGCCTCCACATTGACTCTGTACCGTAATACCCTGTATATAGCTCCACATTGACTCTGTACCAGTACGCCCTGTATATAGCCTCCACATTGACTCTGTACCGGTACCCTGTATATAGCCTCCACATTGACTCTGTACCGGTACCCCCCTGTATATAGCCTCCATATTGACTCTGTACCGGTAACCCCCTGTATATAGCCTCCACATTGACTCTGTACCGGTACCCCCTGTATATAGCCTCCACATTGACTCTGTACCGGTACCCCTGTATATAGCCTCCACATTGACTCTGTACCGGTACCCCCTGTATATAGCCTCCACATTGACTCTGTACCGTACCCCTGTATATAGCCTCCACATTGACTCTGTACCGGTACCCCCCTGTATATAGCCTCCACATTGACTCTGTACCGTAATACCCCTGTATATAGCCTCCACATTGACTCTGTACCGTACCCCCTGTATATAGCCTCCACATTGACTCTGTACCGTAACCCCTGTATATAGCCTCCACATTGACTCTGTACCGTACCCCCTGTATATAGCCTCCACATTGACTCTGTACCGGTACCCCCTGTATATAGCCTCCACATTGACTCTGTACCGTAATACCCTGTATATAGCCTCCACATTGACTCTGTACCATAATACCCTGTATATAGCCTCCACATTGACTCTGTACCGTAATACCCTGTATATAGCCTCCACATTGACTCTGTACCGTAATACCCTGTATATAGGTCCACATTGACTCTGTAGCATAATACCCTGTATATAGCCTCCACATTGACTCTGTACCGTAACACCCTGTATATAGCCTCCACATTGACTCTGTACCGTAATACCCTGTATATAGCCTCCACATTGACTCTGTACCGTAATACCCTGTATATAGCCTCCACATTGACTCTGTACCGTAACACCCTGTATATAGCCTCCACATTGACTCTGTACCGTAATACCCTGCATATAGCCTCCACATTGACTCTGTACCATAATACCCTGTATATAGCCTCCACATTGACTCTGTACCGTAATACCCTGTATATAGCCTCCACATTGACTCTGTACCGTAATACCCTGTATATAGCCTCCACATTGACTCTGTACCGTAATACCCTGTATATAGCCTCCACATTGACTCTGTACCGTAATACCCTGTATATACCCTCCACATTGACTCTGTACCGTAACACCCTGTATATAGCCTCCACATTGACTCTGTACCGTAATACCCTGTATATAGCCTCCACATTGACTCTGTACCGTAATACCCTGTATATAGCCTCCACATTGACTCTGTACCGTAATACCCTGTATATAGCCTCCACATTGACTCTGTACCGTAACACCCTGTGTATAGCCTCCACATTGACTCTGTACCGTAATAGCCTGTATATAGCCTCCACATTGACTCTGTACCGGTACCCCCTGTATATAGCCTCCACATTGACTCTGTACCGTAATACCCTGTATATAGCCTCCACATTGACTCTGTACCATAATACCCTGTATATAGCCTCCACATTGACTCTGTACCATAATACCCTGTATATAGCCTCCACATTGACTCTGTACCGTAATACCCTGTATATAGCCTCCACATTGACTCTGTACCGTAATACCCTGTATATAGGTCCACATTGACTCTGTAGCATAATACCCTGTATATAGCCTCCACATTGACTCTGTACCGTAACACCCTGTATATAGCCTCCACATTGACTCTGTACCGTAATACCCTGTATATAGCCTCCACATTGACTCTGTACCGTAATACCCTGTATATAGCCTCCACATTGACTCTGTACCGTAACACCCTGTATATAGCCTCCACATTGACTCTGTACCATAATACCCTGCATATAGCCTCCACATTGACTCTGTACCATAATACCCTGTATATAGCCTCCACATTGACTCTGTACCGGTACCCCCTGTATATAGCCTCCACATTGACTCTGTACCAGGTACCCCCTGTATATAGCCTCCACATTGACTCTGTACCGGTACTCCCTGTATATAGCTTCCACATTGACTCTGTACCGGTACCCCCTGTATATAGCCTCCACATTGACTCTGTACCGTAATACCCTGTATATAGCCTCCACATTGACTCTGTACCAGTACGCCCTGTATATAGCCTCCACATTGACTCTGTACCGGTGCCCCTGTATATAGCCTCCATATTGACTCTGTACCGGTACCCCCTGTATATAGCCTCCACATTGACTCTGTACTGCGGTACCCCCTGTATATAGCCTCCACATTGACTCTGTACCGGTACCCCCTGTATATAGCCTCCACATTGACTCTGTACCGGTACCCCCTGTATATAGCCTCCACATTGACTCTGTACGGTGCCCCCTGTATATAGCCTCCACATTGACTCTGTACCTGGTACCCCCTGTATATAGCCTCCACATTGACTCTGTACCGGTACCCCCTGTATATAGCCTCCACATTGACTCTGTACCGGTACTCCCCTGTATATAGCCTCCACATTGACTCTGTACCGGTACCCTGTATATAGCCTCCACATTGACTCTGTACCGTAATACCCTGTATATAGCCTCCACATTGACTCTGTACCAGTACGCCCTGTATATAGCCTCCACATTGACTCTGTACCGGTACCCCCTGTATATAGCCTCCACATTGACTCTGTACCGGTCCCCCCTGTATATAGCCTCCATATTGACTCTGTACCGTAATACCCTGCATATAGCCTCCACATTGACTCTGTACCATAATACCCTGTATATAGCCTCCACATTGACTCTGTACCGGTACCCCCTGTATATAGCCTCCACATTGACTCTGTACCGGTAATACCCCCTGTATATAGCCTCCACATTGACTCTGTACCGTACTCCCCCTGTATATAGCTTCCACATTGACTCTGTACCGGTACCCCTGTATATAGCCTCCACATTGACTCTGTACCGTAATACCCTGTATATAGCCTCCACATTGACTCTGTACCAGTACGCCCTGTATATAGCCTCCACATTGACTCTGTACCGGTACCCCCTGTATATAGCCTCCACATTGACTCTGTACCGGTACCCCCTGTATATAGCCTCCATATTGACTCTGTACCGGTACCCCTGTATATAGCCTCCACATTGACTCTGTACCGGTACCCCCCTGTATATAGCCTCCACATTGACTCTGTACCGGTACCCCTGTATATAGCCTCCACATTGACTCTGTACCGGTACCCCCTGTATATAGCCTCCACATTGACTCTGTACCGGTACCCCCCTGTATATAGCCTCCACATTGACTCTGTACCGGTACCCCCTGTATATAGCCTCCACATTGACTCTGTACCGGTACCCCCTGTATATAGCCTCCACATTGACTCTGTACCGGTACTCCCCTGTATATAGCTTCCACATTGACTCTGTACCGGTACCCCCTGTATATAGCCTCCACATTGACTCTGTACCGTAATACCCTGTATATAGCCTCCACATTGACTCTGTACCAGTACGCCCTGTATATAGCCTCCACATTGACTCTGTACCGGTACCCCCTGTATATAGCCTCCACATTGACTCTGTACCGGTACCCCCCTGTATATAGCCTCCATATTGACTCTGTACCGTAATACCCTGCATATAGCCTCCACATTGACTCTGTACCATAATACCCTGTATATAGCCTCCACATTGACTCTGTACCGGTACCCCCCTGTATATAGCCTCCACATTGACTCTGTACCGGTACCCCCCTGTATATAGCCTCCACATTGACTCTGTACCGGTACTCCCCTGTATATAGCTTCCACATTGACTCTGTACCGGTACCCCCTGTATATAGCCTCCACATTGACTCTGTACCGTAATACCCTGTATATAGCCTCCACATTGACTCTGTACCAGTACGCCCTGTATATAGCCTCCACATTGACTCTGTACCGGTACCCCCTGTATATAGCCTCCACATTGACTCTGTACCGGTACCCCCCTGTATATAGCCTCCATATTGACTCTGTACCGGTACCCCCTGTATATAGCCTCCACATTGACTCTGTACCGGTACCCCCCTGTATATAGCCTCCACATTGACTCTGTACCGGTACCCCCTGTATATAGCCTCCACATTGACTCTGTACCGGTACCCCCTGTATATAGCCTCCACATTGACTCTGTACCGGTACCCCCTGTATATAGCCTCCACATTGACTCTGTACCGGTACCCCCTGTATATAGCCTCCACATTGACTCTGTACCGGTACCCCCTGTATATAGCCTCCACATTGACTCTGTACCGGTACCCCCTGTATATAGCCTCCACATTGACTCTGTATCGGTACCCCCTGTATATAGCCTCCACATTGACTCTGTACCGGTACCCCCTGTA
This sequence comes from Oncorhynchus nerka, assembly GCF_034236695.1. Taxonomy (NCBI): domain Eukaryota; kingdom Metazoa; phylum Chordata; class Actinopteri; order Salmoniformes; family Salmonidae; genus Oncorhynchus; species Oncorhynchus nerka. The sequence goes on along the minus strand of NC_088417.1, from coordinate 100,908,974 downwards.
TATAGCCTCCACATTGACTCTGTACCGGTACCCCCTGTATATAGCCTCCACATTGACTCTGTACCGTAATACCCTGTATATAGCCTCCACATTGACTCTGTACCATAATACCCTGTATATAGCCTCCACATTGACTCTGTACCGTAATACCCTGTATATAGCCTCCACATTGACTCTGTACCGTAATACCCTGTATATAGGTCCACATTGACTCTGTAGCATAATACCCTGTATATAGCCTCCACATTGACTCTGTACCGTAACACCCTGTATATAGCCTCCACATTGACTCTGTACCGTAATACCCTGTATATAGCCTCCACATTGACTCTGTACCGTAATACCCTGTATATAGCCTCCACATTGACTCTGTACCGTAACACCCTGTATATAGCCTCCACATTGACTCTGTACCGTAATACCCTGCATATAGCCTCCACATTGACTCTGTACCATAATACCCTGTATATAGCCTCCACATTGACTCTGTACCGTAATACCCTGTATATAGCCTCCACATTGACTCTGTACCGTAATACCCTGTATATAGCCTCCACATTGACTCTGTACCGTAATACCCTGTATATAGCCTCCACATTGACTCTGTACCGTAATACCCTGTATATACCTCCACATTGACTCTGTACCGTAACACCCTGTATATAGCCTCCACATTGACTCTGTACCGTAATACCCTGTATATAGCCTCCACATTGACTCTGTACCGTAATACCCTGTATATAGCCTCCACATTGACTCTGTACCGTAATACCCTGTATATAGCCTCCACATTGACTCTGTACCGTAACACCCTGTGTATAGCCTCCACATTGACTCTGTACCGTAATAGCCTGTATATAGCCTCCACATTGACTCTGTACCGTACCCCCTGTATATAGCCTCCACATTGACTCTGTACCGTAATACCCCTGTATATAGCCTCCACATTGACTCTGTACCATAATACCCTGTATATAGCCTCCACATTGACTCTGTACCATAATACCCTGTATATAGCCTCCACATTGACTCTGTACCGTAATACCCTGTATATAGCCTCCACATTGACTCTGTACCGTAATACCCTGTATATAGGTCCACATTGACTCTGTAGCATAATACCCTGTATATAGCCTCCACATTGACTCTGTACCGTAACACCCTGTATATAGCCTCCACATTGACTCTGTACCGTAATACCCTGTATATAGCCTCCACATTGACTCTGTACCGTAATACCCTGTATATAGCCTCCACATTGACTCTGTACCGTAACACCCTGTATATAGCCTCCACATTGACTCTGTACCATAATACCCTGCATATAGCCTCCACATTGACTCTGTACCATAATACCCTGTATATAGCCTCCACATTGACTCTGTACCGTACCCCCTGTATATAGCCTCCACATTGACTCTGTACCGGTACCCCTGTATATAGCCTCCACATTGACTCTGTACCGGTACTCCCCTGTATATAGCTTCCACATTGACTCTGTACCGGTACCCCTGTATATAGCCTCCACATTGACTCTGTACCGTAATACCCTGTATATAGCCTCCACATTGACTCTGTACCAGTACGCCCTGTATATAGCCTCCACATTGACTCTGTACCGGGTACCCCTGTATATAGCCTCCACATTGACTCTGTACCGGTACCCCTGTATATAGCCTCCATATTGACTCTGTACCGGTACTCCCTGTATATAGCCTCCACATTGACTCTCCACCGGTACCCCTGTATATAGCCTCCACATTGACTCTGTACCGTACCCCTGTATATAGCCTCCACATTGACTCTGTACCGGTACACCCTGTATATAGCCTCCACATTGACTCTGTACCGGTACCCCCTGTATATAGCCTCCACATTGACTCTGTACGGTACCCCCTGTATATAGCCTCCACATTGACTCTGTACCGTACCCTGTATATAGCTCCACATTGACTCTGTACCGGTAATCCCTGTATATAGCTCCACATTGACTCTGTACCGGTAACCCCCTGTATATAGCCTCCACATTGACTCTGTACCATAATACCCTGTATATAGCCTCCACATTGACTCTGTACCGTAATACCCTGTATATAGGTCCACATTGACTCTGTAGCATAATACCCTGTATATAGCCTCCACATTGACTCTGTACCGTAACACCCTGTATATAGCCTCCACATTGACTCTGTACCGTAATACCCTGTATATAGCCTCCACATTGACTCTGTACCGTAATACCCTGTATATAGCCTCCACATTGACTCTGTACCGTAACACCCTGTATATAGCTCCACATTGACTCTGTACCGTAATACCCTGCATATAGCCTCCACATTGACTCTGTACCATAATACCCTGTATATAGCCTCCACATTGACTCTGTACCGTAATACCCTGTATATAGCCTCCACATTGACTCTGTACCGTAATACCCTGTATATAGCCTCCACATTGACTCTGTACCGTAATACCCTGTATATAGCCTCCACATTGACTCTGTACCGTAATACCCTGTATATACCCTCCACATTGACTCTGTACCGTAACACCCTGTATATAGCCTCCACATTGACTCTGTACCGTAATACCCCTGTATATAGCCTCCACATTGACTCTGTACCGTAATACCCTGTATATAGCCTCCACATTGACTCTGTACCGTAATACCCTGTATATAGCCTCCACATTGACTCTGTACCGTAACACCCTGTGTATAGCCTCCACATTGACTCTGTACCGTAATAGCCTGTATATAGCCTCCACATTGACTCTGTACCGGTACCCCTGTATATAGCCTCCACATTGACTCTGTACCGTAATACCCTGTATATAGCCTCCACATTGACTCTGTACCATAATACCCTGTATATAGCCTCCACATTGACTCTGTACCATAACCCCTGTATATAGCCTCCACATTGACTCTGTACCAGTACCCCTGTATATAGCCTCCACATTGACCTGTACCAGTAATACCCTGTATATAGGTCCACATTGACTCTGTACCATAATACCCTGTATATAGCCTCCACATTGACTCTGTACCGTAACACCCTGTATATAGCCTCCACATTGACTCTGTACCGTAATACCCTGTATATAGCCTCCACATTGACTCTGTACCGGTACCCCTGTATATAGCCTCCACATTGACTCTGTACCGGTACACCCTGTATATAGCCTCCACATTGACTCTGTACCATAATACCCTGTATATAGCCTCCACATTGACTCTGTACCATATACCCTGTATATAGCCTCCACATTGACTCTGTACCGGTACTCCCCTGTATATAGCCTCCACATTGACTCTGTACCGGTACCCCCTGTATATAGCCTCCACATTGACTCTGTACTGGTACCCCCTGTATATAGCTTTCCACATTGACTCTGTACCGGTAACACCCTGTATATAGCCTCCACATTGACTCTGTACCGTAATACCCCTGTATATAGCCTCCACATTGACTCTGTACCAGTACGCCCTGTATATAGCCTCCACATTGACTCTGTACCAATACCCCTGTATATAGCCTCCACATTGACTCTGTACCGGTACCCCCTGTATATAGCCTCCACATTGACTCTGTACCGGTACCCCCTGTATATAGCCTCCACATTGACTCTGTACCGTACCCTGTATATAGCCTCCACATTGACTCCTGTACCGGTATTCCTGTATATAGCCTCCACATTGACTCTGTACCGCACCCTGTATATAGCCTCCACATTGACTCTGTACCGGTACCCCCTGTATATAGCCTCCACATTGACTCTGTATCGGTACCCCCTGTATATAGCCTCCACATTGACTCTGTACCGTAATAGCTGTATATAGCCTCCACATTGACTCTGTACCGGTACCCCCTGTATATAGCCTCCACATTGACTCTGTACCGGTAATACCCTGTATATAGCCTCCACATTGACTCTGTACCATAATACCCTGTATATAGCCTCCACATTGACTCTGTACCGTAATACCCTGTATATAGCCTCCACATTGACTCTGTACCGTAATACCCTGTATATAGGTCCACATTGACTCTGTAGCATAATACCCTGTATATAGCTCCACATTGACTCTGTACCGTAACACCCTGTATATAGCCTCCACATTGACTCTGTACCGGTAATACCCTGTATATAGCCTCCACATTGACTCTGTACCGTAACCCCTGTATATAGCCTCCACATTGACTCTGTACCGTAATACCCTGTATATAGCCTCCACATTGACTCTGTACCATAATACCCTGTATATACCTCCACATTGACTCTGTACCGTATACCCTGTATATAGCCTCCACATTGACTCTGTACCGTAATACCCTGTATATAGCCTCCACATTGACTCTGTACCGTAATACCCTGTATATAGCCTCCACATTGACTCTGTACCGTAACACCCTGTATATAGCCTCCACATTGACTCTGTACCGTAATACCCTTCTGTATATAGCCTCCACATTGACTCTGTACCGTAATACCCTGTATATAGCCTCCACATTGACTCTGTACCGTAATACCCTGTATATAGCCTCCACATTGACTCTGTAACACTGTGTATAGAACATTGACTCTGTACCTGTATATAGCCTCCACATTGACTCTGTACCGTATTACCCTGTATATAGCCTCCACATTGACTCTGTACCGTAACACCCTGTATATAGCCTCCACATTGACTCTGTACCGTAATACCCTGTATATAGCCTCCACATTGACTCTGTACCATAATAGCCTGTATATAGCCTCCACATTGACTCTGTACCATAATACCCTGTATATAGCCTCCACATTGACTCTGTACCGTAATACCCTGTATATAGCCTCCACATTGACTCTGTAATGTAATACCCTGTATATAGGTCCACATTGACTCTGTAGCATAATACCCTGTATATAGCCTCCACATTGACTCTGTACCGTAACACCCTGTATATAGCCTCCACATTGACTCTGTACCGGTACCCCCTGTATATAGCCTCCACATTGACTCTGTACCGTAATACCCTGTATATAGCCTCCACATTGACTCTGTACCGTAAATACCCTGCATATAGCCTCCACATTGACTCTGTACCATAATACCCTGTATATAGCCTCCACATTGACTCTGTACCGGTACCCTGTATATAGCTCCACATTGACTCTGTACCGTACACCCTGTATATAGCCTCCACATTGACTCTGTAAATTTTAATACCCTGTATATAGCCTCCACATTGACTCTGTACCGTACCCCTGTATAGCCTCCACATTGACTCTGTACCGGTACCCCCTGTATATAGCCTCCACATTGACTCTGTAGCGGTATTCCCCTGTATATAGCCTCCACATTGACTCTGTACCGGTACACCCTGTATATAGCCTCCACATTGACTCTGTACCGCAATTTCTGTATATAGCCTCCACATTGACTCTGTACCGTACCCCCTGTATATAGCCTCCACATTGACTCTGTACCGTACACCCTGTATATAGCCTCCACATTGACTCTGTACCGTACCCCCTGTATATAGCCTCCACATTGACTCTGTACTGGTACCCCCTGTATATAGCCTCCACATTGACTCTGTACCGTAATACCCTGTATATAGCCCACATTGACTCTGTACCATAATACCTGTATATAGCCTCCACATTGACTCTGTACCGTAATACCCTGTATATAGCCTCCACATTGACTCTGTACTAATACCCTGTATATAGCCTCCACATTGACTCTGTACCGTAATACCCTGTATATAGCCTCCACATTGACTCTGTACCAGGTAATACCCTGTATATAGCCTCCACATTGACTCTGTACCGTACCCCTGTATATAGCCTCACATTGACTCTGTACCGTACCCTGTATATAGCCTCCACATTGACTCTGTACTGGTAACACCCTGTATATAGCCTCCACATTGACTCTGTACCGTACCCCCTGCATATAGCCTCCACATTGACTCTGTACCATAACACTGTATAGCCTCCACATTGACTCTGTACCAATACCCTGTATATAGCCTCCACATTGACTCTGTACCGTAATAACCTGTATATAGCTTCCACATTGACTCTTTCCCGTAATACCCTGTATATAGCCTCCACATTGACTCTGTACCGTAACACCCTGTATATAGCCTCCACATTGACTCTGTACCGTAACACCCTGTATATAGCCTCCACATTGACTCTGTACCGTAATACCCTGTATATAGCCTCCACATTGACTCTGTACCGTAATACCCTGTATATAGCCTCCACATTGACTCTGTACCGTAATACCCTGTATATAGCCTCCACATTGACTCTGTACCGTAACACCCTGTATATAGCCTCCACATTGACTCTGTACTGGTACCCCTGTATATAGCCTCCACATTGACTCTGTACTGGTACCCCTGTATATAGCTCCACATTGACTCTGAACCGGTACCCCCTGTATATAGCCTCCACATTGACTCTGTACCGGTACCCTGTATATAGCCTCCACATTGACTCTGTACCGTACCCTGTATATAGCCTCCACATTGACTCTGTACCGGTACCCCCTGTATATAGCCTCCACATTGACTCTGTACCGAACCCTGTATATAGCCTCCACATTGACTCTGTACCGTACCCTGTATATAGCCTCCACATTGACTCTGTACCGTACCCCTGTATATAGCCTCCACATTGACTCTGGTACCGGTACCCTGTATATAGCCTCCACATTGACTCTGTACCGGTACCCTGTATATAGCCTCCACATTGACTCTGTACCGGTACCCCCTGTATATAGCCTCCACATTGACTCTGTACCGGTACCCCCTGTATATAGCCTCCACATTGACTCTGTACGTAATACCCCTGTATATAGCCTCCACATTGACTCTGTACCGTACCCTGTATATAGCCTCCACATTGACTCTGTACCGGTACACCCTGTATATAGCCTCCACATTGACTCTGTACTGGTACCCCCTGTATATAGCCTCCACATTGACTCTGTACTGGTACCCCTGTATATAGCTCCACATTGACTCTGTACCAGTACCCCCTGTATATAGCCTCCACATTGACTCTGTACCAGTACCCCCTGTATATAGCCTCCACATTGACTCTGTACCAGTACCCCTGTATATAGCCTCCACATTGACTCTGTAATGTACCCCTGTATATAGCCTCCACATTGACTCTGTACCGGTACCTGTATATAGCTCTCCACATTGACTCTGTACCGTACCCCTGTATATAGCCTCCACATTGACTCTGTACCGTACTCCTGTATATAGCCTCCACATTGACTCTGTACCGGTACCCCTGTATATAGCCTCCACATTGACTCTGTAATGGTACCCTGTATATAGCCTCCACATTGACTCTGTACCGGTACTTTCTGTATATAGCCTCCACATTGATTGACGATACCCCTGTATATACTCCACATTGACTCTGTACCAAAACCCTGTATAGCCTCCACATTGACTCTGTACCGGTACCCTGTATATAGCTCTCCACATTGACTCTGTACCGGTACCCCTGTATATAGCTCTCCACATTGACTCTGTACCGGTACCCCTGTATATAGCCTCCACATTGACTCTGTACCGGTACCCTGTATATAGCCTCCACATTGACCATATAGCTCCATATTGACTCTGTACCGGTACCTGCATATAGCCTCCACATTGACGCTGTACCGGTACCCTGTATATAGCCTACATTGACTCTGTACCGGTCAATTTCTGTATATAGCTCACATTGACTCTGTACCGTACTCCTGTATATAGCCTCCACATTGACTCTGTACCGTAATACCCTGTATATAGCCTCCACATTGACTCTGTACCGGTACTCCTGTATATAGCCTCCACATTGACTCTGTACCGGTAACCCCTGTATATAGCCTCCACATTGACTCTGTACCGGTACACCCTGTATATAGCCTCCACATTGACTCTGTACCGTAACACCCTGTATATAGCCTCCACATTGACTCTGTACCGTAATACCCTGTATATAGCCTCCACATTGACTCTGTACCGTAGTACCCCTGTATATAGCCTCCACATTGACTCTGTACCGTAACACCCTGTATATAGCCTCCACATTGACTCTGTACCGGTACACCCTGTATATAGCCTCCACATTGACTCTGTACCGTAATACCCTGTATATAGCCTCCACATTGACTCTGTACCGTAATACCCTGTATATAGCCTCCACATTGACTCTGTACCGTAACACCCTGTATATAGCCTCCACATTGACTCTGTACCGTAATACCCCTGTATATAGCCTCCACATTGACTCTGTACCGGTACCCTGTATATAGCCTCCACATTGACTCTGTACCGTAATACCCTGTATATAGCCTCCACATTGACTTCTGTACCGTAACACTCCTGTATATAGCCTCCACATTGACTCTGTACCGTGATACTCCTGTATATAGCCTCCACATTGACTCTGTACCGGTACTACCCTGTATATAGCCTCCACATTGACTCTGGTCTGCACTTCTGTATATAAGTAACATGTAATTGAAACAGCAAGGCC
>NC_088417.1:100818040-100900333 GCF_034236695.1 Oncorhynchus nerka | reverse complement strand
CTGATGGTGATAGTAGCTGTTCAACAGTCTGATGGTGATAGAAGCTGTTCAACAGTCTGATGGTAATAGAAGCTGTTCAACAGTCTGATGGTAATAGTAGCTGTTCAACAGTCTGATGGTGATAGAAGCTGTTCAACAGTCTGATGGTGATAGAAGCTGTTCAACAGTCTGATGGTAATAGAAGCTGTTCAACAGTATGATGGTGATAGAAGCTGTTCAACAGTCTGATGGTGATAGAAGCTGTTCAACAGTCTGATGGTAATAGAAGCTGTTCAACAGTCTGATGGTAATAGAAGCTGTTCAACAGTCTGATGGTAATAGAAGCTGTTCAACAGTCTGATGGTCTGGTAATAGAAGCTGTTCAACAGTCTGATGGTGATAGAAGCTGTTCAACAGTCTGATGGTAATAGAAGCTGTTCAACAGTCTGATGGTAATAGAAGCTGTTCAACAGTCTGATGGTAATAGAAGCTGTTCAACAGTCTGATGGTAATAGAAGCTGTTCAACAGTCTGATGGTGATAGAAGCTGTTCAACAGTCTGATGGTAATAGAAGCTGTTCAACAGTCTGATGGTAATAGAAGCTGTTCAACAGTCTGATGGTGATAGAAGCTGTTCAACAGTCTGATGGTAATAGAAGCTGTTCAACAGTCTGATGGTAATAGAAGCTGTTCAACAGTCTGATGGTGATAGAAGCTGTTCAACAGTCTGATGGTAACAGTCTGATGGTAATAGAAGCTGTTCAACAGTCTGATGGTAATAGAAGCTGTTCAACAGTCTGATGGTGATAGAAGCTGTTCAACAGTCTGATGGTAATAGAAGCTGTTCAACAGTCTGATGGTAATAGAAGCTGTTCAACAGTCTGATGGTGATAGAAGCTGTTCAACAGTCTGATGGTAACAGTCTGATGGTAATAGAAGCTGTTCAACAGTCTGATGGTAATAGAAGCTGTTCAACAGTCTGATGGTAATAGAAGCTGTTCAACAGTCTGATGGTGATAGAAGCTGTTCAACAGTCTGATGGTAACAGTCTGATGGTGATAGAAGCTGTTCAACAGTCTGATGGTAATAGAAGCTGTTCAACAGTCTGATGGTAATAGAAGCTGTTCAACACTCTGATGGTGATAGAAGCTGTTCAACAGTCTGATGGTGATAGAAGCTGTTCAACAGTCTGATGGTAATAGAAGCTGTTCAACAGTCTGATGGTAATAGAAGCTGTTCAACAGTCTGATGGTGATAGAAGCTGTTCAACAGTCTGATGGTGATAGAAGCTGTTCAACAGTCTGATGGTAATAGAAGCTGTTCAACAGTCTGATGGTAATAGAAGCTGTTCAACAGTCTGATGGTAATAGAAGCTGTTCAACAGTCTGATGGTCTGGTAATAGAAGCTGTTCAACAGTCTGATGGTGATAGAAGCTGTTCAACAGTCTGATGGTGATAGAAGCTGTTCAACAGTCTGATGGTAATAGAAGCTGTTCAACAGTCTGATGGTAATAGAAGCTGTTCAACAGTCTGATGGTGATAGAAGCTGTTCAACAGTCTGATGGTGATAGAAGCTGTTCAACAGTCTGATGGTAATAGAAGCTGTTCAACAGTCTGATGGTAATAGAAGCTGTTCAACAGTCTGATGGTGATAGAAGCTGTTCAACAGTCTGATGGTGATAGAAGCTGTTCAACAGTCTGATGGTAATAGAAGCTGTTCAACAGTCTGATGGTAATAGAAGCTGTTCAACAGTCTGATGGTAATAGAAGCTGTTCAACAGTCTGATGGTCTGGTAATAGAAGCTGTTCAACAGTCTGATGGTGATAGAAGCTGTTCAACAGTCTGATGGTGATAGAAGCTGTTCAACAGTCTGATGGTAATAGAAGCTGTTCAACAGTCTGATGGTAATAGAAGCTGTTCAACAGTCTGATGGTGATAGAAGCTGTTCAACAGTCTGATGGTAACAGTCTGATGGTAATAGAAGCTGTTCAACAGTCTGATGGTAATAGAAGCTGTTCAACAGTCTGATGGTAATAGAAGCTGTTCAACAGTCTGATGGTGATAGAAGCTGTTCAACAGTCTGATGGTAATAGAAGCTGTTCAACAGTCTGATGGTAATAGAAGCTTATCAACAGTCTGATGGTGATAGAAGCTGTTCAACAGTCTGATGGTCTGGTAATAGAAGCTGTTCAACAGTCTGATGGTAATAGAAGCTGTTCAACAGTCTGATGGTCTGGTAATAGAAGCTGATCAACAGTCTGATGGTCTTGTGATAGAAGCTGATCTACAGTCTGATGGTCTTGTGATAGAAGCTGTTTTTAAGTCTCTCTGATGTACCTGTACTGTCTTGGGCTTCAGATGGTAGCCGTGTGAACAGACCCTCTCTGCTGAGGTTCCTTGGAAGTGGGTTGGGGTGTTCTCTTCTTCTGTCTCCTGTAATCCACGATCAGCTCCTTCGTTTTGTTGAGGGAGAGGCTATTTTCCTGTCACCAGTCTGCCGGGGCTTTCACCTCCTCCCTGTGGGCTGTCTCGTTGTTGTTGTCGATCAGTAGTGATGTGCAGTTCACGAGAGAATCGTTCTTTTTAAGTATTATTTTCTCTGACCAGAGTAATGATTTTTTTTAAAGAGTGATGATTCGTTTTTCTGAGTGACTCGTTCATTTTAGTTGATCGTTTGACCTGCTAGTACAGAAGAATTAATACATGCTCCTCCAGATTAGCAAGAAGGGTACATCTGCAGGAAGCAGATTCAAGCGTGATTGAAGCAGTGTAAACTGAGTACAGTGGCTTGTGAAAGTATTCATCCCCCCTTGGCATTTTTCCTATTTTGTTGCCTTATTAAAACCTGGAATTAAAATGGATTTTTCGGGGGTTTGTATCGTTTGATTTACACAACATGCCTACCACTTTGAAGATGCAAAATATTTTTTATTATGAAACAAACAAACAAAAAAATGGAATACTTGAGCGTGCATAACTATTCACCCCCCTAAAGTCAATACTTTGTAGAGCAACCTTTTGCAGCGATTACAGCTGCAAGTCTCTTGGGGTATTTCTCTATAAACTTGGCACATCTAGCCACTGGGATTTTTGTCCATTCTTCTTGGCAAAACTGCTCCAGCTCCTTCAAGTTGGATGAGTTTCGCTGGTGTACAACAATCTTTAAGTCATAGCACAGATTCTCAATGGATTGAGGTCTGGGCTTTCCAAGACGTTACAATGTTTCCCCTTAAAACCACACAGTGTTGCTTTAGCAGTATGCTTAGGGTCATTGTCCTGCTGGAAGGTGAATCTCCTTCCCAGTCTCAAATCTCTGGAAGACTGAAACAGGTTTCCCTCAAGAATTTCCCTGTATTTAGCACCATCCATCATCCCTTCAATTCTGACTAGTTTCCCAGTCCCTGCTTTTGAAAAACATCCCCACAGCATGATGTTGCCACCACCATGCTTCACTGTGGGGATGGGTTTCTCGGGGTGATGGGAGGTGTTGGGTTTGCGCCAGACATAGCGTTTTCCTTGATGACCAAAAAGCTACATTTTAGTCTCATCTGACCAGAGTACCTTCTTACACATGTTGCCACATGCCTTTTGGCGAACACCGAAGGTGTTTGCTTATTTTTTTCTTTATGCAATGGCTCCTTCTGGACACTCTTCCGTAAAGCCCCGCTCATTGGAATGTACGGCTTAAAGTCGTCCTATAGACAGATACGCCAATCTCCGCTGTGGAGCTTTGCAGCTCCTTCAGGGTTATCTTTGGTCTCTTTGTTGCCTCTCTGTTGCCTCCTTGCCTGGTCTGTGAGTTTTGGTAGGCGGCCCTCTCTTGGCAGGTTTGTTGTGGTGCCATATTCTTTCAGTTTTTTAATAATGTATTTAATGATGCTCTGTGGGATGTTCAAAGTTTCTGATATTTTTTTATAACCAAACACTGATCTGTACTTATCCACAACTTTGTCCCTGACCTGTTTGGAGAGCTCCTTGGTCTTCATTGTGCCACTTGCTTAGTGGTGTAACAGACTATGGGGCCTTTCAGAACAGGTGTATATATACTGAGAACATGTGACAGATAATGGCACACTTAGATTGCACACAGGTGGACTTTACTTAACTAATTCTGTGACTTTAAGGGCTTCATAACAAAGAGGGTGAATACATATGCACGCACCACTTTTGTGTTGAAAATATTTTAGAATTTTTTGAAACAAATATTTTTTTTTCTCAAATTTGGACTATTTTGTGTATGTCCATTACATGAAATCCAAATAAAAATCCATTTCAAATCCAGGTTGTAATGCAACAAATTAGGAAAAATGCCAAGAGGGATGAATTATTTTGCAAGGCACTGTATATTTAAAATTAAGGTACAAAATAAAAATATAAATACCTATATTGGTCAATGTTTAAGATAGTTCTCCGTTACATTGACTATGGCGCTCCAGTAGGTGGCGGTAATGCACCATAATGTTGGATGCCAACCACTGAGAAACCCCACGGAGATCACGGTAGCTAGCTACAACAACGGTAAATACTGTCCTTCGGACCATGCCTGTCGGCACTGTTTTTCCTTAGTTCTGTTAACGAGGGCAAGGGCAGTTTTCCGGCAGGCGTTTAGGACACTGGGTGCTAGCTAGTTAGCAAGCTAGGACTCTGGTACAGAGCAGGCGGGAGCGAAGGACACTGTGTGCTAGCTTGTTAACTAGGAGGACTCTGGTACAGAGCAGGCGGGAGGCGGGGGTAACACTGGTTTCTTGCTAGCTAGGACACCGGTACAGAGCAGGTGGGAGGCAGGGGTAACACTGGTTTCTTGCTACCTAGGACACCGGTACAGAGCAGGCGGGAGGTGGGGGTAACACTGGTTTCTTGCTAGCTAGGACACCGGTACAGAGCAGGTGGGAGGCGGGGGTAACACTGGTTTCTTGCTAGCTAGGACTCTGGTACAGAGCAGGTGGGAGGCGGGGGTAACACTGGTTTCTTGCTAGCTAGGACATCGGTACAGAGCAGGTGGGAGGTGGGGGTAACACTGGTTTCTTGCTAGCTAGGACACCGGTACAGAGCAGGTGGGAGGCGGGGGTAACACTGGTTTCTTGCTAGCTAGGACACCGGTACAGAGCAGGTGGGAAGCGGGTGTAACACTGGTTTCTTGCTAGCTAGGACTCTGGTACAGAGCAGGTGGGAGGCGGGGGTAACACTGGTTACTTGCTAGCTAGGACTCTGGTACAGAGCAGGTGGGAGGCAGGGGTAACACTGGTTACTTGCTAGCTAGGACTCTGGTACAGAGCAGGTGGGAGGCAGGGGTAACACTGGTTACTTGCTAGCTAGGACTCTGGTACAGAGCAGGTGGGAGGCGGGGGTAACACTGGTTTCTTGCTAGCTAGGACACCGGTACAGAGCAGGTGGGAGGCGGGGGTAACACTGGTTTCTTGCTAGCTAGGACACCGGTACAGAGCAGGTGGGAAGCGGGTGTAACACTGGTTTCTTGCTAGCTAGGACTCTGGTACAGAGCAGGTGGGAAGCGGGGGTAACACTGGTTACTTGCTAGCTAGGACTCTGGTACAGAGCAGGTGGGAGGCAGGGGTAACACTGATTTCTTGCTAGCTAGGACACCGGTAGACAAAGTTCTTCAACCCTGAAAAAGTCAGATAATTCTTGTATTTCCTCTTCGACTCACATTTTAATCACATAAAGCTGGGTTTACCCCCAAAGTTTTTTGAGCAAAATAAATCAAATATATATCGATTTTTGTTTTGTGATTTTGATTTGAACGAGTCAAAACGAGACAAACTTCCCATTACCAGTGTTCAGGTCTACCACTGTCGTGTAGTCAGCAAACCTGATGATTGAGTTGGACTTGTACGTGGGCGCGCAGTCCGGGTTACAGCTTCTATTACCAGTCCATCAGACTGCTGAAAAGCTGAACCTAGCTATCTCTGTGTTTGTAAATGATGTCTGAGTGTTGGAGTGTGCCCCTGGCTCTCCGTCAATAAAACAAATAAGAAAATGGTGCCTAGCTTAGCTTAGCTTAATATAAGGAATAAGAAATGGTTTATACTATAACTTTTAAGTACATTTTAGCGATTCCGTTTACTTTTGTTACATCAATATATTTAAAACCATTTTCTATTTAAAGTATCTTTACTTCTACTCAAGTATGACAATTGAGTTATTTTTCACCACTACTTTTTATACCTGCTGTAAACCGTGTAATGTGATAAATACACTTGATTTGGTTTAATGGTTTAATCAATGCTTATTCCACTACAGTGGAAAGTCTTCTGAATAAGATACGGCTCAAAAAGGAGGTGTTCTAAAATGATGTCAAAGCTCCCCAGACCTGACATAGTATTTACCCAGAATGCTCCCCAGACCTGACATAGTTTTTACCCAGAATGCTCCCCAGAGCTGACATAGTTTTTACCCAGAATGCTCCCCAGACCTGACATAGTTTTTACCCAGAATGCTCCCCAGACCTGACATAGTATTTACCCAGAATGCTCCCCAGACCTGACATAGTATTTTCCCAGAATGCTCCCCAGACCAGACATAGTATTTTCCCAGAATGCTCCCCAGACCTGACATAGTTTTTACCCAGAATGCTCCCCAGAGCTGACATAGAATTTTCTGGTATGTTCATTTCTGTATTAGAATGTGACTGTATATTGTTGCTGAATTGTCAGGTCCGTCGGTAGAGACTAACGACTGTAGTCTGCCCCATCAGGAGCATCACACATTAAAAAGAACAGTGTGTGTGTGTGTGTGTGTGTGTGTGTGTGTGTGTGTATCGTGGATATTAACCATGAATTCCCTAACAGAGCTTCTATTTCCAGACAGTAATCACCATTGAACAGCATACGTGTAAAGCCAGCCCTATCTAATGAGCTTTGAAGCAGTAAAAGAGAACATCTTTATAAAGTCTAAATTATTCCACTATGTACAAAAATGGAGGTAATTGTTTTTGACAGGTCTTGAATAGCACCCTTGTCAGGATGGAATGTGTCAGTCCAGGGAGTGCATCCCAAATGGTACCCTGTTCTCTTTATAGCGCACTATTTTTCTATCAGGGCCCATGGGGTCTCTGATCAAAATAGTGCACTATATTCTTTCAGCTCCATTTACAGAGATCTCTCTTTTATCCAGAGCCTATATCCAGGTCCATATACAGAGATTACATTTTTTATAGGCCAAGTCAGTTAAGAACAAATTCTTATTTACAATGACGGCCTAACCCCCGGCCAAACCCTCCCCTAACCCCCGGCCAAACCCTCCCCTAACCCTGGGCCAAACCCTCCCCTAACCCCTGGCCAAACCCTCCCCTAACCCCCGGCCAAACCCTCCCCTAACCCCCGGCCAAACCCTCCCCTAACCCCGGCCAAACCCCCCTAACCCCGGGCCAAACCCTCCCCTAACCCCCGGCCAAACCCTCCCTAACCCCCGGCCAAGCCCTCCCCTAACCCCGGCCAAGCCCTCCCCTAACCCCGGCCAAACCCTCCCTAACCCCCGGCCAAACCCTCCCCTAACCCCGGCCAAACCCTCCCCTAACCCGGAAGGTGCAGGGACAATTGTGCGCCGCCCTATGGGACTTCCAATACAAGGCCGGTTGTGATACAGCCCGGCATCGAACCGGGGTCTGTAGTGAAGCCTTTAGGACTGAGATGCACTGCCTCAGACCGCTGCGTCACTCGGGAGTCCCGATCTTTCTCTTTCCTCTGTC
The DNA here is from genome assembly GCF_034236695.1 of Oncorhynchus nerka. Taxonomy (NCBI): domain Eukaryota; kingdom Metazoa; phylum Chordata; class Actinopteri; order Salmoniformes; family Salmonidae; genus Oncorhynchus; species Oncorhynchus nerka. The sequence goes on along the minus strand of NC_088417.1, from coordinate 100,892,649 downwards.
CCCTCTTCGTTTATAAAAGAAGAATGTTGTTCCCTCTGTCAGCGTTAACATGAAAGGCAGCGATGGTCAGAGAGGGAAATTAAATGATAGTTTCTTTTTGTCTAAATGAAGGGAAAATTGCACACTGAGACGTGTATAAAACATTATGAAAATGCAACGGTGCCTCTGAACAGTAGCACCTCTTAAAGCATCGTTACACTGTAGCTATTTACCATAAATTCTCTTCAGAGGAAAATGCCACAGAACCTTTGAAAAGACACAGGAAGACTGATTGGCTGTGTCATTACCTGATCCTTTAAACAACAAGGGGTCTCCTCAGCCTATAGCCCAAGCCTATCACCTCTCGCTGGTGATATTGAGGCTTTGTATTAGCAGGCAGGTCTCATAAGAAGCAGCACACAATGTTATACTGAGAGCTAGGAGGGTTGGGGCTGTATGGCTAGGAGGGATAGGGCTGTATGGTTAGGAGGGATGGGGCTGTATGGTTAGGAGGGTTAGAGCTGTATGGTTAGGAGGGATAGGGCTGTATGGTTAGGAGGGTTAGGGCTGTATGGCTAGGAGGGATAGGGCTGTATGGCTAGGAGGGATAGGGCTGTATGGCTAGGAGGGATAGGGCTGTATGGCTAGGAGGGTTGGAGCTGTATGGCTAGGAGTGTTGGGGCTGTATGGCTAGGAGGGTTGGGGCTGTATGGCTAGGAGGGTTGGGGCTGTATGGTTAGGAGGGTTGGGGCTGTATGGTTAGGAGGGTTGGGGCTGTATGGTTAGGAGGGTTAGGGCTGTATGGCTAGGAGGGATAGGGCTGTATGGCTAGGAGGGATAGGGCTGTATGGCTAGGAGGGTTGGGGCTGTATGGCTAGGAGGGTTGGGGCTGTATGGCTAGGAGGGATAGGGCTGTATGGCTAGGAGGGTTAGGGCTGTATGGCTAGGAGGGATAGGGCTGTATGGCTAGGAGGGTTAGGGCTGTATGGCTAGGAGGGTTGGGGCTGTATGGCTAGGAGGGATAGGGCTGTATGGCTAGGAGGGATAGGGCTGTATGGTTAGGAGGGTTGGAGCTGTATGGTTAGGAGGGTTGGAGCTGTATGGCTAGGAGGGTTGGGGCTGTATGGCTAGGAGGGTTGGGGCTGTATGGTTAGGAGGGTTGGAGCTGTATGGTTAGGAGGGTTGGAGCTGTATGGCTAGGAGGGTTGGGGCTGTATGGCTAGGAGGGTTGGGGCTGTATGGTTAGGAGGGTTGGGGCTGTATGGCTAGGAGGGTTGGGGCTGTATGGTTAGGAGGGTTGGGGCTGTGTGGTTAGGAGGGTTAGGGCTGTATGGCTAGGAGGGTTGGAGCTGTATGGCTAGGAGGGTTGGAGCTGTATGGCTAGGAGGGTTAGGGCTGTATGGCTAGGAGGGTTGGAGCTGTATGGCTAGGAGTGTTGGGGCTGTATGGCTAGGAGGGTTGGGGCTGTATGGTTAGGAGGGTTGGGGCTGTATGGTTAGGAGGGTTAGGGCTGTATGGCTAGGAGGGTTGGGGCTGTATGGCTAGGAGGGTTAGGGCTGTATGGCTAGGAGGGTTAGGGCTGTATGGCTAGGAGGGTTGGAGCTGTATGGTTAGGAGGGTTAGGGCTGTATGGCTAGGAGGGTTGGAGCTGTATGGTTAGGAGGGTTGGGGCTGTATGGTTAGGAGGGTTAGGGTTGTATGGCTAGGAGGGTTAGGGCTGTATGGTTAGGAGGGTTAGGGCTGTATGGCTAGGAGGGTTGGGGCTGTATGTTTAGGAGGGTTGGGGCTGTATGTTTAGGAGGGTTGGGGCTGTATGTTTAGGAGGGTTGGGGCTGTATGTTTAGGAGGGTTGGGGCTGTATGTTTAGGAGGGTTAGGGCTGTATGGCTAGGAGGGTTGTATGGTTAGGAGGGTTGGAGCTGTATGGCTAGGAGGGTTGGAGCTGTATGGCTAGGAGGGTTAGGGCTGTATGGCTAGGAGGGTTAGGTCTGTATGGCTAGGAGGGTTAGGGCTGTATGGTTAGGAGGGTTGGAGCTGTATGGTTAGGAGGGTTGGAGCTGTATGGTTAGGAGGGTTGGAGCTGTATGGTTAGGAGGGTTGGGGCTGTATGGCTAGGAGGGTTGGGGCTGTATGGTTAGGAGGGTTGGGGCTGTATGGCTAGGAGGGTTGGGGCTGTATGGTTAGGAGGGTTGGGGCTGTGTGGTTAGGAGGGTTAGGGCTGTATGGCTAGGAGGGTTGGAGCTGTATGGCTAGGAGGGTTGGAGCTGTATGGCTAGGAGGGTTAGGGCTGTATGGCTAGGAGGGTTGGAGCTGTATGGCTAGGAGTGTTGGGGCTGTATGGCTAGGAGGGTTGGGGCTGAATGGTTAGGAGGGTTGGGGCTGTATGGTTAGGAGGGTTAGGGCTGTATGGCTAGGAGGGTTGGGGCTGTATGGCTAGGAGGGTTAGGGCTGTATGGCTAGGAGGGTTAGGGCTGTATGGCTAGGAGGGTTGGAGCTCAAATGGTTAGGAGGGTTAGGGCTGTATGGCTAGGAGGGTTGGAGCTGTATGGTTAGGAGGGTTGGGGCTGTATGGTTAGGAGGGTTAGGGTTGTATGGCTAGGAGGGTTAGGGCTGTATGGTTAGGAGGGTTAGGGCTGTATGGCTAGGAGGGTTGGGGCTGTATGTTTAGGAGGGTTGGGGCTGTATGTTTAGGAGGTTGGGGCTGTATGTTTAGGAGGGTTGGGGCTGTATGTTTAGGAGGGTTGGGGCTGTATGTTTAGGAGGGTTAGGGCTGTATGGCTAGGGAGGTTGTATGGTTAGGAGGTAGTCCTGGCATGGTCCTAGGGCTCAGGTTGGAGCTGTATGGCTAGGAGGGTTGGAGCTGTATGGCTAGGAGGGTTAGGGCTGTATGGCTAGGAGGGTTAGGTCTGTATGGCTAGGAGGGTTAGGGCTGTATGGTTAGGAGGGTTGGAGCTGTATGGTTAGGAGGGTTGGAGCTGTATGGTTAGGAGGGTTGGAGCTGTATGGTTAGGAGGGTTGGGGCTGTATGGTTAGGAGGGTTGGGGCTGTATGGTTAAAATGGTTGGGGCTGTATGGTTAGGAGGGTTGGGGTTGTATGTTTAGGAGGGTTGGGGCTGTATGGTTAGGAGGGTTGGGGCTGAATGGTTAGGAGAGTTGGGGCTGTATGGTTAGGAGGGTTGGGGCTGTATGGTTAGGAGGGTTGGGGCTGTATGGTTAGGAGGGTTGGGGCTGTATGTTTAGGAGGGTTTGGGCTGTATGGTTAGGAGAGTTGGGGCTGAATGGTTAGGAGGGTTGGGGCTGTATGGCTGTAGGAATGGGGCTGTATAGTTGGGGGTTTGTGGCTGAGGCTGTAGGGCTGTAGGGCTGGGGAAGGATGGCTGTATGGTTGGGGCTGTATCAAATCAAATCAAATGTATTTATATAGCCCTTCGTACATCAGCTGATATCTCAAAGTGCTGCACAGAAACCCAGCCTGAAACCCCAAACAGCAAGCAATGCAGGTGTAGAAGCACGGTGGCTAGGAAAATCTCCCTAGAAAGGCCAAAACCTAGGAAGAAACGTAGAGAGGAACCAGGCTATGAGGGGTGGCCAGTTCTCTTCTGGCTGTGCCGGGTGGAGATTATAACAGAACATGGCCAAGATGTTCAAATGTTCATAAATGACCAGCATGGTCAAATAATAATAATCACAGGCAGAACAGTTGAAACTGGAGCAGCAGCATGTCCAGGTGGACTGGGGACAGCAAGGAGTCATCATGCCAGGTAGTCCTGGGGCATGGTCCTAGGGCTCAGGTCCTCAGAGAGAAAGAAAGAGAGAAAGAGAGAATTAGAGAGAGCATACTTAAATTCACACAGGACACTGGATAAGACAGGAGAAGTACTCCAGATATAACAAACTGACCCTAGCCCCCCGACACATAAACTACTGCAGCATAAATACTGGAGGCTGAGACAGGAGGGGTCAGGAGACACTGTGGCCCCATCCGATGATACCCCCGGACAGGGCCAAACAGGAAGGATATTACGCCACCCACTTTTCCAAAGCACAGCCCCCACACCACTAGAGGGATATCTTCAACCACCAACTTACCATCCTGAGACAAGGCCGAGTATAGCCCACAAAGATCTCCACCACGGCACAACCCATGGCTGGGGCTGTATTGCTAGGGCTATATGGCTGTATGGCTGGGGCTGTAGTTTGGAAACTTTATGAAGGCTGCTGTAATGGCTGTGGCTGTATGGTTGGGGCTGTATGGTGAAGTGTGTATGAATTGGACTGTATGGCTGGGGCTGTAAGGCTGTATGGCTGGGGCTGTATGTCTGGAGCTATATGGTTGGGGCTGCATGGCTGGGGCTGTGTGGCTGGGGCTGTGTGGCTGGGGCTTTATGGTTGGGGCTGTATGGCTGGGTCTGTATGGTTGGGGCTGTATGGGTTGAGCTGTATGGTTGGGGATGTATGGCTGGGGCTGAATGGCTGGGGCTGGGTGGCTGTATGGTTGGGGCTGTATTGTTGGGGATATAAGGTTGGGGCTATATCGCCAGGGCTGTATGGCTGGGGCTGTATGGTTGGGGATATAAGGCTGGGGCTATATCGCCGGGGCTGTATGGCTGGGGCTGTATTGTTGGTGATATTAGGTTGGGGCTATATCGCCGGGGCCGTATGGCTGGGGCTGTATTGTTGGGATATAAGGTTGGGAATGTATGGCTGGGGCTGTATGGTTGGGGCTGTATGGCTGGGGATGTACGGCTGGGACTATATGGTTGGAACTGTGTGGTCGGTACTGTACTGTTGGGGCTTTTTGGATGTATGCCTGGGTCTGTATGGTTGGGTCTGTATGGCTGGGGCTGTATGGCTGCATGGCTGGGGCTGTGTGGATGGGGCTGTATGGCTGGGGCTGTATGGCTGGGGCTGTATGGCTGGGGCTGTATGGCTGGGGCTGTATGGCTGGGGCTGTGTGGATGGGGCTGTATGGATGGGGCTGTATGGCTGCATGGCTGGGGCTGTGTGGCTGGGGCTGTATGGCTGGGGCTGTATGGCTGGGGCTGTATGGATGGGGCTGTATGGCTGCATGGCTGGGGCTGTGTGGATGGGGCTGTATGGCTGGGGCTGTATGGCTGGGGCTGTATGGATGGGGCTGTATGGCTCGGGCTGTATGGGATGGGGCTGTATGGCTGCACGGCTGGGGCTGTATGGATGGGGCTGTATGGCTGGGGCTGTATGGCTGCATGGCTGGGGCTGTATGGCTGGGGCTGTATGGCTGGGGCTGTATGGCTGGGGCTGTATGGCTGGAGCTGTATAGTTGGGGCTGTATGGGTGGGGCTGTATGGGTGGGGCTGTATGGATGGGGCTGTATGGCTCGGGCTGTATGGTTGGGGATGTATGGCTGGGGCTGTATGGCTGGGGCTGTATGGCTGGGGCTGTATGGCTGGGGCTGTATAGTTGGGGCTGTATGGGTGGGGCTGTATGGGTGGGGCTGTATGGCTGGGGCTGTATGGCTGGGGCTGTATGGCTGGAGCTGTATAGTTGGGGCTGTATGGGTGGGGCTGTATGGGTGGGGCTGTATGGATGGGGCTGTATGGCTCGGGCTGTATGGTTGGGGATGTATGGCTGGGGCTGTATGGCTGGGGCTGTATGGCTGGGGCTGTATGGCTGGGGCTGTATAGTTGGGGCTGTATGGGTGGGGCTGTATGGGTGGGGCTGTATGGTTGGGGCTGTATGGGTGGGGATGTACGGCTGGGACTATATGGTTGGAACTGTGTGGTCGGTACTGTACTGTTGGGGCTTTTTGGATGTATGCCTGGGTCTGTATGGTTGGGTCTGTATGGCTGGGGCTGTATGGCTGGGGCTGTATGGCTGGGGCTGTATGGCTGGGGCTGTATGGCTGGGGCTGTATGGCTGCATGGCTGGGGCTGTATGGTTGGGGCTGTATGGCTGGGGCTGTATGGCTGCATGGCTGGGGCTGTGTGGTTGGGGCTGTATGGTTGGGGCTGTATGGATGGGGCTGTATGGTTGGGGCTGTATGGCTGGGGCTGTATGGTTGGGGCTGTATGGTTGGGGCTGTATGGGTGGGGATGTATGGCTGGGGCTGTATGGCTGGGGCTGTATGGCTGCATGGCTGGGGCTGTATGGTTGGGGCTGTATGGCTGGGGCTGTATGGCTGCATGGCTGGGGCTGTATGGTTGGGGCTGTATGGCTGGGGCTGTATGGCTGCATGGCTGGGGCTGTGTGGTTGGGGCTGTATGGTTGGGGCTGTATGGATGGGGCTGTATGGTTGGGGCTGTATGGCTGGGGCTGTATGGTTGGGGCTGTATGGTTGGGGCTGTATGGGTGGGGATGTACGGCTGGGGCTGTATGGCTGCATGGCTGGGGCTGTATGGCTGGGGCTGTATGGCTGGGGCTGTATGGCTGGGGCTGTATGGCTGGGGCTGTATAGTTGGGGCTGTATGGCTGGGGCTGTATGGCTGGAGCTGTAAAGTTGGGGCTGTATGGCTGAGGCTGTATGGCTGGGGCTGTATGGCTGGGGCTATATGGCTTGGGCTGTATGGTTGGGGCTGTATGGCTGCTGGTTGGGGCTTTGGATGTATGCCTGGGGCTGTATGGCTGCATGGGGCTGTATGGCTGGGGCTGTATGGCTGGGGCTGTATGGCTGGGGCTGTATGGCTGGGGCTGTATGGCTGGGGCTGTATGGCTGCATGGCTGGGGCTGTATGGTTGGGGCTGTATGGCTGGGGCTGTATGGCTGCATGTATGGCTGGGGCTGTGTGGTTGGGGCTGTATGGTTGGGGCTGTATGGATGGGGCTGTATGGTTGGGGCTGTATGGCTGGGGCTGTATGGTTGGGGCTGTATGGTTGGGGCTGTATGGGCTGTATGGGTGGGGATGTATGGCTGGGGCTGTATGGCTGGGGCTGTATGGCTGCATGGCTGGGGCTGTGGCTGGGGCATGGCTGGGGCTGTATGGCTGGGGCTGGCTGCATGGCTGGGGCTGTATGGTTGGGGCTGCATGGCTGGGGCTGTATGGCTGCATGGCTGGGGCTGTGTGGTTGGGGCTGTATGGTTGGGGCTGTATGGCTGGGGCTGTATGGGGCTTGGGGCTGTATGGCTGGGGCTGTATGGTTGGGGCTGTATGGCTGGGGCTGTGGGGCTGTATGGGGCTGTATGGCTGCATGGCTGGGGCTGTATGGATGGGGCTGTATGGCTGGGGCTGTATGGCTGGGCTGCATGGTTGGGGCTGTATGGCTGGGGCTGTATGGCTGGGGCTGTATGGCTGGGGCTGTATGGCTGGGGCTGTATGGTTGGGGCTGTATGGCTGGGGCTGTATGGCTGGGGCTGTATGGTTGGGGCTGTATGGCTGGGGATGGGCTGTATATGGTTGGGCTGTATGGCTGGGGCTGTATGGCTGGGGCTGTATGGCTGGGGCTGTATGGCTGGGGCTGTATGGCTGGGCTGGCTGCATGGCTGGGGCTGTGGTGGGGCTGATGGGGCTGTATGGGGCTGTATGGCTGGGGCTGTATGGCTGGGGCTGTATGGTTGGGGCTGTATGGCTGGGGCTGTATGGGGGATGGGGCTGTATGGTTGGGGCTGCTGCATGGCTGGGGCTGTATGGTTGGGGCTGTATGGCTGGGGCTGTATGGCTGCATGGCTGGGGCTGTATGGTTGGGGCTGTATGGCTGGGGCTGCTGCATGGCTGGGGGCTATATGGGGCTGTATGGTTGGGGCTGTATGGCTGGGGCTGTATGGTTGGGGCTGTATGGTTGGGGCTGTGGGGATGTACGGCTGGGGGCTGTAAGGCTGTGTGGATGGGGCTGAATGGCTGGGGCTGTGGATGGCTGTATGGTTGGGGCTGGTATGGCTGGGGCTGGGGCATGTATGGGGCTGGGGCTGTATGGCTGGGGCTGTATGGATGGGGCTGGGGGCTGTATGGTTGGGGCTGTATGGTTGGGGCTGTGGGGATGTACGGCTGGGGCTGTATGGCTGCATGGCTGGGGCTGTGTGGATGGGGCTGTATGGCTGGGGCTGTATGGCTGGAGCTGTATAGTTGGGACTGTATGGCTGGGGCTGTTTGGCTGGAGCTGTATAGTTGGGACTGTATGACTGGGTCTGTATGGTTGGGTCTGTATGGCTGGGGCTGTATGGCTGCATGGCTGGGGCTGTGTGGATGGGGCTGTATGGCTGGGGCTGTATGGCTGGAGCTGTATAGTTGGGACTGTATGGCTGGGGCTGTATGGCTGGAGCTGTAAAGTTGGGGCTGTATGGCTGAGGCTGTATGGCTGGGGCTGTATGGTTGGGGCTGTATGGGTGGGGCTGTATGGCTGGGGATATAAGGCTGGGGCTGTATGGCTGGAGCTGTATAGTTGGGGCTGTATGGCTGTAAGGCTGTGGCTGAATGGCTGGGGCTATATCGCCGGGGCTGTATGGCTGGAGCTGTATGGCTGGAGCTGTATAGTTGGGGCTGTATGGCTGGGGCTGTATGGTTGGGGCTGTTTGGCTCGGGCTGTATGGCTGTAAGGTAGGGGCTGAATGGCTGGGCCTGTGTGGCTGTATGGTTGGGGCTGTATTGTTGGGGATATAAGGTTGGGGCTATATCGCCGGGGCTGTATGGCTGGGGCTGTATGGTTGGGGCTGTATGGCTGGGGCTATATGGTTGGGGCTGTATGGCTGCTGTATGGTTGGGGCTGTGGCTGGCTGTGTGGCTGTGTGGTTGGGGCTGTATAGTTGGGGATATAATGGCTGTATGGCTGTGTGGTTGGGGCTGATATAGTTGGGGCTGGGGCTGTATGGCTGTGTGGTTGGGGCTGTATGGTTGGCTGTATTGCTGTGTGGTTGGGGCTGGGCTGTATGGCTGTGTGGTTGGGGCTGTATAGTTGGGGCTGTATGGCTGTGTGGTTGGGGCTGTATAGTTGGGGCTGTATGGCTGTATGGCTGTGTGGTTGGGGCTGTATAGTTGGGGCTGTATGGCTGTGTGGTTGGGGCTGTATAGTTGGGGATGTATGGCTGTATGGCTGTGTGGTTGCTGTATAACTGTATGGCTGTATGGGCTGTATGGTTGGGGCTGGGCTGTTGGGGCTGTATGGCTGCATGGCTGGGGCTGGGTGTGTGGTTGGGGGGGCTGTATGGTTGGGGCTGTAGTTGGGGCTGGAATGGCTGTATGGCTGTGTGGTTGGGGCTGTATAGTTGGGGCTGTATGGGTGCATGGCTGTATGGCTGCTGTGGTTGGGGCTGTAGGCTGTGTGGTTGGGGCTGTATAGTTGGGGCTGTATGGCTGTATGGCTGTGTGGTTGGGGCTGTATAGTTGGGGCTGTATGGCTGTATGGCTGTGTGGTTGGGGCTGTATGGTTGTGTGGTTGGGGCTGTATGGGGCTGCTATGGCTGCTGTATGGCTGTGTGGTTGGGGCTGTATGGCTGTAAGTTGGGGCTGTGTGGTTGGGGCTGTATGGCTGTAAGGCTGTGTGGTTGGGGCTGTATGGCTGTGTGGTTGGGGCTGTATGGCTGTAAGGCTGTGTGGTTGGGGCTGTATAGTTGGGGCTGTATGGCTGTGTGGTTGGGGCTGTATGGCTGTAAGGCTGTGTGGTTGGGGCTGTATAGTTGGGGCTGTATAGTTGGGGCTGTATAGTTGGGGCTGTATGGCTGTGTGGTTGGGGCTGTATTGTTGGGGCTGTATAGTTGGGGCTGTATGGCTGTATGGCTGTGTGGTTGGGGCTGTATAGTTGGGGCTGTGTGGCTGTTTGGCTGTGTGGTTGGGGCTGTATGGCTGTGTGGTTGGGGCTGTATGGCTGTAAGGCTGTGTGGTTGGGGCTGTACAGTTGGGGCTGTATGGCTGTAAGGCTGTGTGGTTGGGTGGTTGAGTGTTTAGGTTGCTACTGCTCTTGGACTTGGAGTGGATAGCTAGAGACGATCATTTCAAGCAGTATATTTTCTTGGCACTTTCTGAGAGGATGGATGGTAAAGATGATTTACACGTAGAAGGACAATACGAGTGTCAGTTAATTAACCGATATCTAAGATGTACATCACTGATTCATCTTTTTACATTCTTATGTTTTCAAAGATGTCTATTCCCATGTAGAGCGTGGAGCTAGCAGTGCCAGGGTTGTGGGTTCGATTCCCACAGGGTACCAGTATGGAAAAAAAAGTATCAACATGTAAATTGCTCTGGATAAGAATGTCTGCTAAAATGTAAACGAATGATGTCCTAAATGAAATCAGTTGGAGACCTGGCGTGCTCTTTTTGGGAGGATGTTGTAGGTGGATAAGGACAGTATTTGCATTACACTAAGAAGAAATGTGTATATTTCTCAATTTTTGCAATACACAACAGGAGATTATTGCTCGCGTACACAGTTAAGCAGGTGTTATAGTGGGCGTAATAAAATTCTTACGTTACTAGCTCTCTAGCTGTTATATCTGCTCCTGCCACACTCTCTCTACTGCTCATCCTTTGTCTCCTTGACCTGCTGCCACTCCACCAGTACCCTCTCCCTCTCCCTCTCCCTCTCCCTCTCCCTCTCTGTGTGTGTGTGTGTGATTGTGTTGGCGGAGACAGGTGTGCTAGAATCAGAGCAGATCCCCACCAGCTGCAACCTGTTCCATAATCAAGTACTCTACAAATACTCAGCCCTGCCACTTCCACGCTGCCAGATCGTAGCCTCTGCTCAGTCTGTCTATTTATCTATTTAGCCATTGGCTCATGCATAGATCCTGTTTTCATGTTGTGCCCAGTTTTCCTTGCCTGACGCTGTTTTCTCTCCGCTACAGTTCCATCAGCTCTGACTCTGGTCCCCGTCAGTCCTGCCAACCCCCCGAGCTTCCCCTGGCCTGCACCCGAGCTTCCCCTGAACTGCACCCAAGCTTCCCCTGGCCTGCACCCCATCTTTCCCTTCCTTTTCAATAAATGCCTTGGATACCTCATCCCGTTCTCCTCGTCTTAGTCTGCTCTTGGGTTCACCTGCTCCGCTCCGTGGAACACTAACAGTGCAGTTAAAATGCTTAGGTTACTATCTCTTAATAACAATACAATAACGTGTCAAACAATTAAAAATGTGAGAACAATTATAATTCAGAATATACGACGAGCAGTAATCAAATGCAATCTATACATATTTACACTGCGATCATTTACACAAGATCAGTTCATTAAGAAGGACACGTAGAGCAGTATATACAGGGGCAAGAAGAACAGTATGTGAACCCTTTGGAATGACTTGGATTTCTGCATCAATTTGTCATCAAATTTGATCTGATCTTCATCTAAGTCACAACAATATAAAAACACTGTGTGCTTTTAAACAAATAACACACAAACTATTGTATTTTTAATTTAAACATTCACAGTGTAGGTTGGAAAATGTATGTGAACCCCTTGGCTAATTGGAGTCAGGAGTCAGCTAACCTGGAGTCCAATCAATGAGACGAGATTGAGATGTTGGTTAGAGCTGCCTTGCCCTATAAAAAACACTCACTAAACTTGAGTTTGCTATTCACAAGATGCCTGATGTGAACCATGCCTCGAACAAAGACATCTCAGAAGACCTAAGATTAAGAATTGTTGACTTGCATAAAGCTGGAAAGGGTTTCAAATATATCTCTAAAATCCTTGATGTTCATCAGTCCACGGTAAGACAAGATGTCTATAAATGGAGAAAGTTCAGTACTGTTGCTACTCTCCCTAGGAGTGGCCGTCCTGCAAAGAAGACTGCAAGAGCACAGCACAGAATGCTCAATGAGGTTAAGAAGAATCCTAGAACGTCAGCTAAATCTCTGGAACATGCTAACATCTCTGTTAATGAGTCACGATACATAAAACACTCAACAAGATTGGTGTTCATGGGAGGACACCACAGAGGAAGCCACCGCTGTCCAAAAAACATTGCTGCATGTCTGAAGTTTGCAAAAGTGCACCTGGATGTTCCACAGCTCAACTGGCAAAATAGTATTTGGACAGATGAAACTACAGTTGAGTTGTTTGGAAGGAACACGCAACACTATGTGTGGAGAAAAAAGGCACAGCACATCGACATCAACACCTCATCCCAACAGTAAAGTATGGTGGAGGGAGCATCATGGTTTGGGGGTGCTTCGCTGCATCAGGGCCTGGAGAGCTTGCTATCATCGAGGGAAAAAATTAATTCCCAAGTTTATCAAGACATTTTGCAGGAGAATGTTAGGCTATCTGTTCGCCAATGGAAGCTCAACAGAAGTTGGGTGATGCAACAGGACAACGACCCAAAACACAGAAGTAAATCAAGAAAATAATAGTTACACAACAGAAGAAATACGCCTTCTGGCCCAGTCAGAGTCCTGAAATTAACACGATAAAAATGCTATGGCATTTAATTTTTTATTTCACCTTTATTTAACCAGGTAGGCCAGTTGAGAATAAGTTCTCATTTACAGCGGCGACCTGGCCAAGATAAAGAAAAGCAGTGCGACACAAACAACAACACAGAGTTACACATGGAATAAACAAACGTACAGTCAATAACACAATAGAAAAGTCTATATACAGTGTGTGCAAATGAGGTAAGATTAGGGAGGTAAGGCAATAAATAGGCCGTAGTGGTGAAGAAATTTCTAAATTAAACACTGGAGTGATAGATGTGCAGAAGATGAATGTGCAAGTAGAGATACTGGGTTGTAGAGGAGCAAAACATAAGTAATAACGATATGGGGATGAGGTAGTTGGATGGGCTATTTACAGATGGGTTATATACAGGTGCAGTGATCTGTAAGCTGCGTACAGGTAATAACACAATAGTTATCATGACCAGTGAGCTGAGATAAGGTGGGGCTTTACCTAGCATAGACTTATAGATGACATGGAGCCAGTGGGTCTGGCGACGAGTATGTTGCGAGGGCCAGCCGACTAGAGCATACAGGTTGCAGTGGTGGGTAGTATATGGGGCTTTGGTGACAAAAAGGATGGCACTGTGATAAACTGCACCCAGTTTGCTAAGTAGAGTATTGGAAGCTATTTTGTAGATGACATCGCCGAAGTCGAGGATCGGTAGGATAGTCAGTTTTACTGGTGTAAGTTTGGCGGCGTGAGTGAAGGAGGCTTTGTTGCGAAATAGAAAGCCGATTCTAGATTTGATTTTAGATTGGAGATGTTTAATATGAGTCTGGAGGGAGAGTTTACAGTCTAGCCAGACACCTAGGTATTTGTAGTTGTCCACATATTCTAGATCAGAACCGTCCAGGGTGGTGATGCTAGTTGGGCGGGCGGGGGCGGGCGGGTGCGGGCAGCGAACGGTTGAAAAGCATGCATTTGTTTTTTTTACTAGCGTTTAAGAGCAGTTGGAGGCCACAGAAGGAGTGTTGTATGGCATTGAAAGCAGTTTGGAGGTTAGTTAACACAGCATCCGAAGAAGGGCCAGATGTATACAGAATGGTGTCGTCTGCGTAGAGGTGGATCAGGGAATCACCCGCAGCAAGAGCGACATCATTGATATGTACAGAGAAAAGATTCAGCCCGAGAATTGAACCCTGTGGTACTCCCATAGAGACTGCCAGAGGTCTGGACAGGCCCTCCGATTTGACACACTGAACTCTGAGAAATAGTTGGTGAACCAGGCGAGGCAGTCCTTCGAGGAACCAAGGCTATTGAGTCTGCCGATAAGAATACTATGATTGACAGAGTCGAAAGCCTTGGCCAGGTCGATGAAGACGGGTGCAGAGTACTGTCTTTTATCAATGGCAGTTATGATATCGTTTAGTACCTTGAGCGTGGTTGAGGTGAACCAGCTCGGAAACCAGATTGCACAGCGGAGATGGTACGGTGGAATTTGAAATGGTCAGTGATCTGTTTATTAACTTGGCATGACCTCGAGCGGTTCACACCAGACATCCCAAGAATATTGGTGAACTGACACAGTTTTGTAAAGAGGAATGGTCCAAAATTCCTTCTGGCCTTTGTGCAGGTCTGATGCGCAAATCCAGAAAACGTTTGGTTGAGGTTATTGCTGCCAGAGGGTCAACCAGTTATTAAATCCAAGGGATCACATACGTTTCCCGCCCTGCACACTGTGAATGTTTACATGGTGTGTTCAATAAAGACATGAAAACGTTTAATTGTTTGTGTTATTAGTTTTAAGCAGACTGTTTGTCTATTGTTGTGACCTAGATGAAGATCAGATCAAATTTTAGGACCAATTTATGCAGAAACCCAGGTACTTCCAAAGGGTTCTTACCACTGTATATTAGAGTAAGCAGTTGAAGTCGGAAGTTTACATGCACTTAGGTTGGAGTCATTAAAACTCATTTTTCAATCACTCCACAAATTTCTTGTTAACAAATTATAGTTTTGGCAAGTCGGTTAGGACATCTACTTTGTGCATGACACAAGTAACTTTTCCAACAATTGTTTACAGACAGATTATTTCACTTATAATTCACTGTATCACAATTCCAGTGGGTCAGAAGTTTACATACACTAAGTTGACTGTTCCTTGGAAAGATACTTTGACAGCTTGGAAAATTCCAGAAAATGTCATGGCTTTAGAAGCTTCTGATAGGCTAATTGACATAATTTGAGTCAATTGGAGGTGTTTTAGATTTGCTAACGTCTTAGTAATGACTCGGGACGTCGGTTTTGATAAGAAAGCTTCTTTTAGTAAGAATACTTGTTTACGTTACATTTAACAACAATGGTTTTGGTACAGAGCAATGCAGGTAAGATGCTGTCGAAAAGTCAGCCACAATCACCCGCACCTGCACATAATTGGCGCGTTATCACTCATTCCTCTCGCAAGGCATTCTGGGACTTGCAGTCAAAAAGCAGAATTCAACACAACCCAATACAATTACATATGCAAATAAATCTAAAGAATTATCTCAAATATCTCAGCTCAAAGAATGAACTTAAACATTAACTCTAACACATTAAAGTTACAACATCCTCCCCCCCCCCCCCCCCGATGAACAATTGTGTTCATCTAGATCTCTAGGCAGTATATCAACTGAATAGGTCTCCTCAACAAAGTCCCTGAACGTGATCTAACTAAGCCATCTAGGCCTGAAAACAGTTCCTCAATCTTTCCTAGTTTCCAGGTTTGTCTGGGTGTGTTATCTTCTCCAATGAGTACAACAAGGTGTACTTGTGGATGTATTTCAAGGAGTACCTTCAAACTCAGTGCCTCTTTGCTTGACATCATGGGAAAAGCAAGAGAAATCAGCCAAGACCTCAGAAAAAGAATTGTAAACCTCCACAAGTCTGGTTCATCCTTGGGAGCAATTTCCAAACGCCTGAAGGCACCACGTTCATCTGTTCAAACAATAGTATGCAAGTATAAACACCATGGGACCACGCAGCCGTCATACCGCTCAGGAAGGAGACGCGTTCTGTCTCCTAGAGATGAACGTACTTTGGTGTGAAAGGTAGAAGTCAATCCCAGAACAGCAAAGGACCTTGTGAAGATGCTGGAGGAAACAGGTACAAAGTATCTATATCCACAGTAAACGAGTCCTATATCAACATAACCTGAAAGGCCGCTCAGCAAGGAAGAAGCCACTTCTCCAAAACCTCCATAAAAAAAGCCAGACTACGGTTTGCAGCTGGGACACAGATCCTACTTTTTGGATAAATATCCTTTGGTCTGATGAAACATGTAGAAATTATGTAGATATATTGAAGCAACATCTAAAAACATCAAGTTAAAGCTTGGTCGCAAATGGGTCTTCCAAATTAACAATGACCCCAAGCATACTTCCAAAGATATGGCAAAATTTCTTAAGGACAACAAAGTCAAGGTATTGGAGTGGCCATCACAAAGCCCTGACCTCAATCCTATAGAGCATTTGCGGGCAGAATTGAAAAAGCGTCTGGAAGCAAGTAGGCCTACAAACCTGACTCAGTTTCACCAGCTCTGTCAGGAGGAATGGGCCAAAAGTCACCCAACTTATCGTGGGAAGCTTATGGAAGGCTACCCGAAATGTTTCATCCAAGTTAAACAATTTAAAGGCAATGCTACCAAATACTAATTGAGTGTATGTAAACTTCTGACCCACTGGGAAAAGCTGAAATAAATTATTCCCTAATAATTCTCTCTCTCTATTACTCTGACATTCTTAAAATAAAGTGGTGATTCTAACTGATCTAAAACAGGGAATTTTTTACCCGGATTAAATGTCAGGAATTGTGAAAAAAGTGTGTTGAAATGTATTTGGCTAAAGTGTATGTAAACTTCCGACTTCAACTGTATGTCAAAATTCCAGTATATTATATGTGGTGTGTAAATACAATGTACAGTAGTAGAAATATGATGAGCTACATTGATATTTAAGCTGCAGGTGGCCCTGTAATTACATAATTACATTATTGTAGTAATTACATAATTATATTATTGTAGTAATTACATAATTATATTATTGTAGTAATTACATAATTATATTATTGTAGTAATTACATAATTACATTATTGTAGTAATTACATAATTATATTATTGTAGTAGCTTTAGGTGTGACAGATCGAGTCTATCTAACATCTCTTTTCTAGTTGTACCAATGACCTGCCACTGGCATTAAACAAAGCCTGTGTGTCCATGTATGCTGATTATTCAACCATATACACATCAGCAACCACAGCTAATGAAGTCACTGAAACCCTTAAAGAGTTGCAGTCTGATTTGGAATGGGTGGCTAGTAATAAACTGGTCTGTTTTGGAATGGGTGGCTAGTAATAAACTGGTCTGTTTTGGAATGGGTGGCCAGTAATAAACTGGTCTGTTTTGGAATGGGTGGCCAGTAATAAACTGGTCTGTTTTGGAATGGGTGGCTAGTAATAAACTGGTCTGTTTTGGAATGGGTGGCCAGTAATAAACTGGTCTGTTTTGGAATGGGTGGCTAGTAATTAACTGGTCTGTTTTGGAATGGGTGGCTAGTAATTAACTGGTCTGTTTTGGAATGGGTGGCCAGTAATAAACTGGTCTGTTTTGGAATCGGTGGCCAGTAATAAACTGGTCTGTTTTGGAATGGGTGGCCAGTAATAAACTGGTCTGTTTTGGAATGGGTGGCCAGTAATAAACTGGTCTGTTTTGGAATGGGTGGCTAGTAATAAACTGGTCTGTTTTGGAATGGGTGGCCAGTAATAAACTGGTCTGTTTTAGAATGGGTGGCCAGTAATAAACTGGTCTGTTTTGGAATGGGTGGCCAGTAATAAATTGGTCTGTTTTAGAATGGGTGGCCAGTAATAAACTGGTCTGTTTTGGAATGGGTGGCTAGTAATAAACTGGTCTGTTTTGGAATGGGTGGCTAGTAATAAACTGGTCTGTTTTGGAATGGGTGGCCAGTAATAAACTGGTCTGTTTTGGAATGGGTGGCCAGTAATAAACTGGTCTGTTTTAGAATGGGTGGCCAGTAATAAACTGGTCTGTTTTGGAATGGGTGGCTAGTAATAAACTGGTCTGTTTTGGAATGGGTGGCCAGTAATAAACTGGTCTGTTTTGGAATGGGTGGCTAGTAATTAACTGGTCTGTTTTGGAATGGGTGGCTAGTAATAAACTGGTCTGTTTTGGAATGGGTGGCCAGTAATAAACTGGTCTGTTTTGGAATGGGTGGCTAGTAATTAACTGGTCTGTTTTGGAATGGGTGGCCAGTAATAAACTGGTCTGTTTTGGAATCGGTGGCCAGTAATAAACTGGTCTGTTTTGGAATGGGTGGCCAGTAATAAACTGGTCTGTTTTGGAATGGGTGGCCAGTAATAAACTGGTCTGTTTTGGAATGGGTGGCCAGTAATAAACTGGTCTGTTTTGGAATGGGTGGCCAGTAATAAACTGGTCTGTTTTAGAATGGGTGGCCAGTAATAAACTGGTCTGTTTTGGAATGGGTGGCCAGTAATAAATTGGTCTGTTTTAGAATGGGTGGCCAGTAATAAACTGGTCTGTTTTGGAATGGGTGGCTAGTAATAAACTGGTCTGTTTTGGAATGGGTGGCCAGTAATAAACTGGTCTGTTTTGGAATGGGTGGCCAGTAATAAACTGGTCTGTTTTGGAATGGGTGGCCAGTAATAAACTGGTCTGTTTTAGAATGGGTGGCCAGTAATAAACTGGTCTGTTTTGGAATGGGTGGCCAGTAATAAACTGGTCTGTTTTGGAATGGGTGGCCAGTAATAAACTGGTCTGTTTTGGAATGGGTGGCCAGTAATAAACTGGTCTGTTTTAGAATGGGTGGCCAGTAATAAACTGGTCTGTTTTGGAATGGGTGGCCAGTAATAAACTGGTCTGTTTTGGAATGGGTGGCCAGTAATAAACTGGTCTGTTTTGGAATGGGTGGCTAGTAATAAACTGGTCTGTTTTGGAATGGGTGGCCAGTAATAAACTGGTCTGTTTTAGAATGGGTGGCCAGTAATAAACTGGTCTGTTTTGGAATGGGTGGCCAGTAATAAATTGGTCTGTTTTAGAATGGGTGGCCAGTAATAAACTGGTCTGTTTTGGAATGGGTGGCTAGTAATAAACTGGTCTGTTTTGGAATGGGTGGCCAGTAATAAACTGGTCTGTTTTAGAATGGGTGGCCAGTAATAAACTGGTCTGTTTTGGAATGGGTGGCCAGTAATAAATTGGTCTGTTTTAGAATGGGTGGCCAGTAATAAACTGGTCTGTTTTGGAATGGGTGGCTAGTAATAAACTGGTCTGTTTTGGAATGGGTGGCTAGTAATAAACTGGTCTGTTTTGGAATGGGTGGCCAGTAATAAACTGGTCTGTTTTGGAATGGGTGGCCAGTAATAAACTGGTCTGTTTTGGAATGGGTGGCTAGTAATAAACTGGTCTGTTTTGGAATGGGTGGCTAGTAATAAACTGGTCTGTTTTGGAATGGGTGGCTAGTAATAAACTGGTCTGTTTTGGAATGGGTGGCCAGTAATAAACTGGTCTGTTTTGGAATGGGTGGCCAGTAATAAACTGGTCTGTTTTAGAATGGGTGGCCAGTAATAAACTGGTCTGTTTTGGAATGGGTGGCCAGTAATAAACTGGTCTGTTTTAGAATGGATGGCCAGTAATAAACTGGTCTGTTTTGGAATGGGTGGCTAGTAATAAACTGGTCTGTTTTGGAATGGGTGGCCAGTAATAAACTGGTCTGTTTTGGAATGGGTGGCTAGTAATTAACTGGTCTGTTTTGGAATGGGTGGCTAGTAATAAACTGGTCTGTTTTGGAATGGGTGTCTAGTAATAAACTGGTCTGGTTTGGAATGGGTGGCCAGTAATAAACTGGTCTGTTTTGGAATGGGTGGCTAGTAATTAACTGGTCTGTTTTGGAATGGGTGGCCAGTAATAAACTGGTCTGTTTTGGAATGGGTGGCTAGTAATTAACTGGTCTGTTTTGGAATGGGTGGCTAGTAATAAACTGGTCTGTTTTGGAATGGGTGGCTAGTAATAAACTGGTCTGTTTTGGAATGGGTGGCTAGTAATAAACTGGTCTGTTTTGGAATGGGTGGCCAGTAATAAACTGGTCTGTTTTGGAATGGGTGGCTAGTAATAAACTGGTCTGTTTTGGAATGGGTGGCTAGTAATAAACTCGTCTGTTTTGGAATGGGTGGCTAGTAATAAACTTGTCTGTTTTGGAATGGGTGGCTAGTAATAAACTGGTCCTGAACATCTCTAAAACTAAGAGCATTTTATTTGAATGAATGGTGCGGCTGTTGAACAAGTTGAGGAGACTAAATTACTTGGCATTACCTTAGATTGTAAACTGTCCTGGTCAAAACACATAGATTCAGTTGTTGTAAATATGGGGAGAGGTCTGTCTGTAATAAAGAGATGGGGAGAGGTCTGTCTGTAATAAAGAGATGGGGAGAGGTCTGTCTGTAATAAAGAGATGGGGAGAGGTCTGTCTGTAATAAAGAGATGGGGAGAGGTCTGTCTGTAATAAAGAGATGGGGAGAGGTCTGTCTGTAATAAAGAGATGGGGAGAGGTCTGTCTGTAATAAAGAGATGAGGAGAGGTCTGTCTGTAATAAAGAGATGGGGAGAGGTCTGTCTGTAATAAAGAGATGGGGAGAGGTCTGTCTGTAATAAAGAGATGGGGAGAGGTCTGTCTGCAATAAAGAGATGGGGAGAGGTCTGTCTGCAATAAAGAGATGGGGAGAGGTCTGTCTGTAATAAAGAGATGGGGAGAGGTCTGTCTGCAATAAAGAGATGGGGAGAGGTCTGTCTGCAATAAAGAGTTGGGGAGAGGTCTGTCTGTAATAAAGAGATGGGGAGAGGTCTGTCTGTAATAAAGAGATGGGGAGAGGTCTGTCTGTAATAAAGAGATGGGGAGAGGTCTGTCTGTAATAAAGAGATGGGGAGAGGTCTGTCTGTAATAAAGAGATGGGGAGAGGTCTGTCTGTAATAAAGAGATGGGGAGAGGTCTGTCTGTAATAAAGAGATGGGGAGAGGTCTGTCTGTAATAAAGAGATGGGGAGAGGTCTGTCTGTAATAAAGAGATGGGGAGAGGTCTGTCTGTAATAAAGAGATGGGGAGAGGTCTGTCCGTAATAAAGAGATGGGGAGAGGTCTGTCTGTAATAAAGAGATGGGGAGAGGTCTGTCTGTAATAAAGAGATGGGGAGAGGTCTGTCTGCAATGAAGAGATGGGGAGAGGTCTGTCTGTAATAAAGAGATGGGGAGAGGTCTCTCCTTAATAAAGAGATGGGGAGAGGTCTGTCTGTAATAAAGAGATGGGGAGAGGTCTCTCCTTAATAAAGAGATGGGGAGAGGTCTGTCTGTAATAAAGAGATGGGGAGAGGTCTGTCTGTAATAAAGAGATGGGGAGAGGTCTGTCTGTAATAAAGAGATGGGGAGAGGTCTGTCTGCAATGAAGAGATGGGGAGAGGTCTGTCTGTAATGAAGAGATGGGGAGAGGTCTGTCTGTAATGAAGAGATGGGGAGAGGTCTGTCTGTAATGAAGAGATGGGGAGAGGTCTGTCTGTAATAAAGAGATGGGGGAGGTCTGTCTGTAATATAGAAATGGGGAGAGGTCTGTCTGTAATAAAGAGATGGGGAGAGGTCTGTCTGTAATGAAGAGATGGGGAGAGGTCTGTCTGTAATAAAGAGATGGGGAGAGGTCTCTCCTTAATAAAGAGATGGGGAGAGGTCTGTCTGTAATAAAGAGATGGGGAGAGGTCTGTCTGCAATAAAGAGATGGGGAGAGGTCTGTCCATAATATAGAGATGGGGAGAGGTCTGTCTGTAATAAAGAGATGGGGAGAGGTCTGTCTGTAATAAAGAGATGGGGAGAGGTCTGTCTGTAATAAAGAGATGGGGAGAGGTCTGTCTGTAATAAAGAGATGGGGAGAGGTCTGTCTGTAATGAAGAGATGGGGAGAGATCTGTCTGTAATAAAGAGATGGGGAGAGGTCTGTCCGTAATAAAGAGATGGGGAGAGGTCTGTCTGTAATATAGAGATGGGGAGAGGTCTGTCTGTAATGAAGAGATGGGGAGAGGTCTGTAATATAGAGATGGGGAGAGAGGTCTGTCTGTAATAAAGAGATGGGGAGAGGTCTGTCTGTAATGAAGAGATGGGGAGAGGTCTGTCTGTAATGAAGAGATGGGGAGAGGTCTGTAATATAGATATGGGGAGAGGTCTGTCCATAATATAGAGATGGGGAGAGGTCTGTCTGTAATAAAGAGATGGGGAGAGGTCTGTCTGTAATAAAGAGATGGGGAGAGGTCTGTCTGTAATAAAGAGATGGGGAGAGATATGTCCTTAATAAAGAGATGGGGAGAGGTCTGTCTGTAAAAAGAGATGGGGAGAGGTCTGTCTGTAATAAAGAGATGGGGAGAGGTCTGTCTGCAATAAAGAGATGGGGAGAGGTCTGTCTGCAATAAAGAGATGGGGAGAGGTCTGTCCTTAATAAAGAGATGGGGAGAGGTCTGTCTGTAAAAAGAGATGGGGAGAGGTCTGTCTGTAATAAAGAGATGGGGAGAGGTCTGTCCATAATATAGAGATGGGGAGAGGTCTGTCTGTAAAAAGAGATGGGGAGAGGTCTGTCTGTAATAAAGAGATGGGGAGAGGTCTGTCCATAATATAGAGATGGGGAGAGGTCTGTCTGTAATAAAGAGATGGGGAGAGGTCTGTCTGTAATAAAGAGATGCTCTGCTTTTTTGATACCTTACTCCACAAAGTTCTGCAGGCTTTAGTTTTATCTGATCTAGATTATTGTCCAGTCATCTAGTCCAGTGCTCTAAGGAAAGACCTAGTTAAACTGCAGCTGGTCCTCAACAGAGCGGCACGTTTTGCTCTTCATTGCAATCAGAGGGCTGATATAAATACTATGGATGTCAGTCTCTCTTGACTAAGAGAGTTGAGGAGAGACTGACTGCATCACTTCTTCTTTATAAGAAACGCGTTGAAAATCCCAGATTGAATTCCACCTGTATTCATCTTTGCTTTGTTTAGAAACAGGAGAGCTCCCGACTTCTGTTTGCATAATCAACTTACACACAGCTCTGACACACACTTACCCCACTAGACATGCCATCAAGGGTCTTTTCACAGTCCCCAATTCCAGAACAAATTTGAGAAAGCGTACAGTATTATATAGAGCCATTATTGCATGAAACTCCGTTCCATCTCATATTGCTCAGATGAACAACAAATCTGGTTTCAGAAAACAGATAAAGCAACACCTCACGGCAAAACGCCTCTCGCCTATTTCACCAGATAGTTTGTGTGTATGTATTGATATGAGGGCAGATAAAGCAACACCTCACGGCACAACGCCTCTCGCCTATTTCACCAGATAGTTTGTGTGTATGTATTGATATGTAAGCTACATGTATCCATTTATTCAAATACATTTATTTTATTTGTTTTTTTATTTCACCTTTATTTAACCAGGTAGGCTAGTTGAGAACACCTTTATTTAACCAGGTAGGCCAGTTGAGAACACCTTTATTTAACCAGGTAGGCTAGTTGAGAACACCTTTATTTAACCAGGTAGGCCAGTTGAGAACACCTTTATTTAACCAGGTAGGCTAGTTGAGAACACCTTTATTTAACCAGGTAGGCTAGTTGAGAACACCTTTATTTAACCAGGTAGGCTAGTTGAGAACACCTTTATTTAACCAGGTAGGCTAGTTGAGAACACCTTTATTTAACCAGGTAGGCTAGTTGAGAACACCTTTATTTAACCAGGTAGGCTAGTTGAGAACACCTTTATTTAACCAGGTAGGCTAGTTGAGAACACCTTTATTTAACCAGGTAGGCTAGTTGAGAACACCTTTATTTAACCAGGTAGGCTAGTTGAGAACACCTTTATTTAACCAGGTAGGCTAGTTGAGAACACCTTTATTTAACCAGGTAGGCTAGTTGAGAACACCTTTATTTAACCAGGTAGGCTAGTTGAGAACACCTTTATTTAACCAGGTAGGCTAGTTGAGAACACCTTTATTTATCCAGGTAGGCTAGTTGAGAACACCTTTATTTAACCAGGTAGGCTAGTTGAGAACACCTTTATTTAACCAGGTAGGCTAGTTGAGAACACCTTTATTTAACCAGGTAGGCTAGTTGAGAACACCTTTATTTAACCAGGTAGACTAGTTGAGAACACCTTTATTTAACCAGGTAGGCTAGTTGAGAACACCTTTATTTAACCAGGTGGGCTAGTTGAGAACACCTTTATTTAACCAGGTAGGCTAGTTGAGAACACCTTTATTTATCCAGGTAGGCTAGTTGAGAACACCTTTATTTAACCAGGTAGGCTAGTTGAGAACACCTTTATTTAACCAGGTAGGCTAGTTGAGAACACCTTTATTTAACCAGGTAGGCTAGTTGAGAACACCTTTATTTAACCAGGTAGACTAGTTGAGAACACCTTTATTTAACCAGGTAGGCTAGTTGAGAACACCTTTATTTAACCAGGTAGGCTAGTTGAGAACACCTTTATTTAACCAGGTAGGCTAGTTGAGAACACCTTTATTTAACCAGGTAGGCTAGTTGAGAACACCTTTATTTAACCAGGTAGGCTAGTTGAGAACACCTTTATTTAACCAGGTAGGCTAGTTGAGAACACCTTTATTTAACCAGGTAGGCTAGTTGAGAACACCTTTATTTAACCAGGTAGGCTAGTTGAGAACACCTTTATTTAACCAGGTAGGCTAGTTGAGAACACCTTTATTTAACCAGGTAGGCCAGTTGAGAACACCTTTATTTAACCAGGTAGGCCAGTTGAGAACACCTTTATTTAACCAGGTAGGCCAGTTGAGAACACCTTTATTTAACCAGGTAGGGCTAGTTGAGAACACCTTTATTTAACCAGGTAGGCTAGTTGAGAACACCTTTATTTAACCAGGTAGGCTAGTTGAGAACACCTTTATTTAACCAGGTAGGCTAGTTGAGAACACCTTTATTTAACCAGGTAGGCTAGTTGAGAACACCTTTATTTAACCAGGTAGGCTAGTTGAGAACACCTTTATTTAACCAGGTAGGCTAGTTGAGAACACCTTTATTTAACCAGGTAGGCTAGTTGAGAACACCTTTATTTAACCAGGTAGGCTAGTTGAGAACACCTTTATTTAACCAGGTAGGCTAGTTGAGAACACCTTTATTTAACCAGGTAGGCTAGTTGAGAACACCTTTATTTAACCAGGTAGGCTAGTTGAGAACAAGTTCTCATTTATAACTGGGACCCAGACCAAGATAAAGCATCGCAGTTCGACACATACAACAACACAGAGTTACACATGGAGTAAAACAAACATACAGTCAATAACACCGTAGAGAAAAGAAAATCTATATACATTGTGTGCAAATGAGGTAAGATTAAGGGAGGTAAGGCAAGAAATAGGTCGTAGCGACGAAATATTTACAATTTAGCAATTAACCACTGGAGTGACTATTGATGTTGAGCTGTTCTTGTCTATTAATGTTCTATATTATTTAATTCTGTATTTATGTTTTGTCTATTAATGTTCTATATTATTTAATTCTATATTGTGTTTTGTGTGTTAATGTTCTATATTATTTAATTCTATATTGTGTTTTGTGTGTTAATGTTCTATATTATTTAATTCTATATTGTGTGTTGTGTGTTAATGTTCTATATTATGTCATGTTTCATGTTTTGTGTTGGACCCCAGGAAGAGTAGCTGCTAATTTCACAACATAGCTAACGAGGATCCTAATAAAATGTCAAATACCAAAAATACCAAAAATACAGTATAACCTTGTCCTATACAGTTATTAAATGTACTATCAAAGGCTCATTAAGATTGTTCAATTAGCCACCGTCACCTAATTAATTATAACCAAATATGTAGCACCATAACAGTCAGCTAAATTAGACAACACTGGGCCGTATAACGGTAGGCTGCCTGCCTCTGTCTGCTTATCACACAGTCAAGTCACACTGGTGCCTTCGATCTGAACCCATGTTAATACCTAATCAATGACCGCTGGCGGCTGGGGGAGAAACCTGAGATGAATACAGAGCAACCGGAGATGAAATACAAGCCTCCTTCTGAGCCACTGCTTGGCCATGTGAATCCAAAGCTATTAAATATGGGCTTACATTTGATTTCATAACGGCTTTATATTCGTTTAGACTTCAGTGATTGACTTCTGTTTGTTGTTGTCGTGGATGAATTAATGAAGCGTTTCTCAAATCAAGTTTACGGTGTTTTGGATCCAGGCCCTGCTAGTCTACTAACTAGGATGAATAATAGGATGAATAATAGCCTACAGTCAACAGTGTATTGGATCCAGGCCCTGCTAGTCTACTAACTAGGATGAATAATAGGATGAATAATAGCCTACAGTCAACAGTGTATTGGATCCAGGCCCTGCTAGTCTACTAACTAGGATGAATAATAGCCTACAGTCAACAGTGTATTGGATCCAGGCCCTGCTAGTCCACTAACTAGGATGAATAATAGGATGAATAATAGCCTACAGTCAACAGTGTATTGGATCCAGGCCCTGCTAGTCTACTAACTAGGATGAATAATAGGATGAATGACGGTGTATTGGATCCAGGCCCTGCTAGTCTACCAACTAGGATGAATAACAGTGTATTGGATCCAGGCCCTGCTAGTCTACTAACTAGGATGAATAATAGGATGAATGACGGTATATTGGATCCAGGCCCTGCTAGTCTACCAACTAGGATGAATAACAGTGTATTGGATCCAGGCCCTGCTAGTCTACTAACTAGGATGAATAATAGGATGAATGACGGTGTATTGGATCCAGGCACTGCTAGTCTACCAACTAGGATGAATAACAGTGTATTGGATCCAGGCCCTGCTAGTCTACTAACTAGGATGAATAACAGTGTATTGGATCCAGGCCCTGCTAGTCTACCAACTAGGATGAATAACAGTGTATTGGATCCAGGCCCTGCTAGTCTACTAACTAGGATGAATAATAGGATGAATGACGGTATATTGGATCCAGGCCCTGCTAGTCTACGAACTAGGATGAATAATAGGATGAATAACGGTGTATTGGATCCAGGCCCTGCTAGTCTACTAACTAGGATGAATAATAGGATGAATAACGGTGTATTGGATCCAGGCCCTGCTAGTCTACCAACTAGGATGAATAATAGGATGTATAACGGTTTATTGGATCCAGGCCCTGCTAGTCTACTAACCCTATTCCCTATATAGTCCACTACTTTAGACCAGAGCCCTATGGAACCCTATTCCCTACCAAGTGTACTACTTTAGACCAGAGGCCTACGGAACCCTATTCCCTATATAGTGCACTACTTTAGACCAGAGCCCTACGGAACCCTATTCCCTATATAGTGCACTACTTTAGACCAGAGCCCTATTCCCTATATTGTCCACTACTTTAGACCAGAGCCCTATGGAACCCTATTCCCTATAGTGTCCTACTTTAGACCAGAGCCCTATGGAACCCTATTCCCTATATTTAGTGCACTACTTTAGACCAGAGCCCTATGGAACCCTATTCCCTATATTTAGTGTCCTACTTTAGACCAGAGCCCTATGGAACCCTATTCCCTATATTTAGTGCACTACTTTAGACCAGAGGCCTATGGAACCCTATTCCCTATATTTAGTGCACTACTTTAGACCAGAGCCCAATGGAACCCTATTCCCTATATATTTAGTGTCCTACTTTAGACCAGAGCCCTATTCCCTATATTTAGTGCACTACTTTAGACCAGAGCCCTATGGAACCCTATTCCCTATATTTAGTGCACTATTTTAGACCAGAGCCCTATGGAACCCTATTCCCTATATAGTGCACTACGTTAGACCAGAGCCCTATGGAACCCTATTCCCTATATAGTGCACTACTTTAGACCAGAGCCCTATGGAACGCCATTCCCTATATATAGTGCACTACTTTAGACCAGAGCCCTATGGAACCCTATTCCCTATATAGTGCACTACTTTAGACCAGAGCCCTATGGAACCCTATTCCCTATATAGTGCACTACTTTAGACCAAAGCCCTATGGAACCCTATTCCCTATATAGGGCACTACTTTAGACCAGAGGCCTACGGAACCCTATTCCCTATATGTAGTGCACTACTTTAGACCAGAGGCCTATGGAACCCTATTCCCTACATAGTGTACTACTTTAGACCAGAGCCCTATGGAACCCTATTCCCTACATAGTGTACTACTTTAGACCAGAGGCCTATGGAACCCTATTCCCTATATAGTGCACTACTTTAGACCAGAGGCCTACGGAACCCTATTCCCTATATAGTCCACTACTTTAGACCAGAGCCCTATGGAACCCTATTCCCTATATAGTGCACTACTTTAGACCAGAGCCCTATGGAACCCTATTCCCTATATATAGTGCACTACTTTAGACTAGAGCCCTATGGAACCCTATTCCCTATATAGTGCACTACTTTAGACCAGAGTCCTATGGAATCCTATTCCCTATATAGGGCACTACTTTAGACCAGAGGCCTACGGAACCCTATTCCCTATATGTAGTGCACTACTTTAGACCAGAGCCCTATGGAACCTTATTCCCTATATAGTGCACTACTTTAGACCAGAGCCCAATGGAACCCTATTCCCTATATAGTGCACTACTTTAGACCAGAGCCCTATGGAACCATATTCCCTATATAGTCCACTACTTTAGACCAGAGCCCTATGGAACCCTATTCCCTACATAGTGTACTACTTTAGACCAGAGGCCTACGGAACCCTATTCCCTATATAGTGCACTACTTTAGACCATAGGCCTACGGAACCCTATTCCCTATATAGTCCACTACTTTAGACCAGAGCCCTATGGAACCCTATTCCCTACCAAGTGTACAACTTTAGACCAGAGACCTACGGAACCCTATTCCCTATATTGTGCACTACTTTAGACCAGAGCCCTATGGAACCCTATTCCCTATATAGTGCACTACTTTAGACCAGAGCCCTATGGAACCCTATTCCCTATATAGTGCACTACTTTAGACCAGAGACTTACGGAACCCTATTCCCTATATTGTGCACTACTTTAGACCAGAGCCCTATGGAACCCTATTCCCTATATAGTCCACTACTTTAGACCACAGCCCTATGGAACCCTATTCCCTATATAGTGCACTACTTTAGACCAGAACCCTATGGAACCCTATTCCCTATATAGTGCACTACTTTAGACCAGAGCCCTATGGAACCCTATTCCCTATATAGTGCACTACTTTAGACCACAGACCTACGGAACCCTATTCCCTATATTGTGCACTACTTTAGACCAGAGCCCTATGGAACCCTATTCCCTATATAGTCCACTACTTTAGACCAGAGCCCTATGGAACCCTATTCCCTATATAGTGCACTACTTTAGACCAGAGCCCAATGGAACCCTATTCCCTATATAGTGCACTACTTTAGACCAGAGCCCTATGGAACCCTATTCCCTATATAGTGCACTACTTTAGACCAGAGCCCTATGGAACCCTATTCCCTATATAGTCCACTACTTTAGACCAGAGCCCTACGGAACCCTATTCCCTATATAGTCCACTACTTTAGACCAGAGCCCTATGGAACCCTATTCCCCATGTATGTAGTGCCTACGGGTCTTGGCAGGGGTGCCACGCACCTGTTATTCTAGACGGAGCACATAGTATGTAATGATAGGGGGGAGGGGCTATTTTTTATATTTTTTCAAACACCTTAAACAGTTTTTCCCTCAATCTAGGTCCATAAGCATTATGTCATTATTATTAATGTAAAGAAAAATACATATTATTGTTCTACGTAGATTATCCTTCCTCTATAGCTATTCAAATGTAATTTGAATTAATGATTGATTCTTTAAGATGGTTTATGGAACTGTCACGCTGGTATACTGTATAGCATCACAACCCAAGGATTAAAGCAATTGTGTTATTTTTTTTTAAAGTCTAGCAACCCTTACCAGCAGGCAATGCCAGCTGACATAGTTAGACAAGCTACTCTAACTTGATTGATAGCCTAGAATGGCTTGGTTTCTAGTTATGGGGATGGGAGATTGGGAACCTATTTCTCTGGCTAGCTCAAGCCGTCTTCATAAAATTGCTTGTTTAATTTATTCATCGAGACGGAATCAATAGGCTACATACAAACACATCTCTTGCGACTCCTACCCATCACCGGCAGTATATGCCTACATTTTTTTTATTTTTTTTATTTCACCTTTATTTAACCAGTTGAGAACAAGTTCTCATTTACAAACTGGCCAAGATAAAGCAAAGCAGTGCGACACAAACAACACAGAGTTACAGAGTTAGAGTTACACATGGAATAAACAAACGTCAATAACACAATAGAAAAATCTGTATACAGTGTGTGCAAATGAAATAAGATGAGGGAGGTAAGGCAATAAATAAATAAATAAAATAGGCCATAGTGGTGAAGAAATTACAATTTATAAATTAAACACTGGAGTGATAGATGTGCAGAAGATGAATGTGTAAGTAGAGATACTGGGATGCAAAGGAGCAAAAAATAAGTAATAACAATAACAATATGGGGATGAGGTATTTGGATGGGCTATTTACAGATGGGTTATTTACAGATGGGCTATTTACAGATGGGGTATATACAGATGGGATATTTACAGATGGGCTATTTACAGATGGGCTATTTACAGATGGGTTATTTACAGATGGGCTATTTACAGATGGGTTATTTACAGATGGGCTATTTACAGATGGGCTATATACAGATGGGCTATTTACAGATGGGCTATTTACAGATGGGCTATATACAGATGGGCTATATACAGATGGGCTATTTACAGATGGGCTATTTACAGATGGGTTATTTACAGATGGGCTATTTACAGATGGGTTATATTTACAGATGGGATATTTACAGATGGGTTATTTACAGATGGGCTATATAAAGATGGGCTATTTACAGATGGGCTATTTACAGATGGGCTATGTACAGATGGGCAATATACAGATGGGCTAGTTACAGATGGGCAATTTACAAATGGGTTAATTACAGATGGGAAATATACAGATGGGCTATTTACAGATGGGCTATTTACAGATGGGTTATTTACAGATGGGCTATATACAGATGGGCTATATACAGATGGGCTATTTACAGATGGGCTATATACAGATGGGCTATTTACAGATGGGTTATTTACAGATGGGCTATATACAGATGGGATATTTACAGATGGGCTATATACAGATGGGCCATTTACAGATGGGCTATTTACAGATGGGCTTTTTACAGATGGGCTATTTACAGATGGGCTATTTACAGATGGGCTATTTACAGATGGGTTATTTACAGATGGGCTATTTACAGATGGGATATTTACAGATGGGTTATTTACAGATGGGTTATTTACAGATGGGCTATTTACAGATGGGTTATTTACAGATGGGCTATTTACAGATGGGCTATTTACAGATGGGCTATATACAGATGGGTTATTTACAGATGGGATATATACAGATGGGCTATTTACAGATGGGATATTTACAGATGGGCTATTTACAGATGGGTTATTTACAGATGGGCTATTTACAGATGGGCTATTTACAGATGGGCTATTTACAGATGGGCTATATACAGATGGGCTATTTACAAATGGGCTATATACAGATGGGCTATATACAGATGGGCTATTTACAGATGGGCTATTTACAGATGGGCTATTTACAGATGGGCTATATACAGGTGCAATGATCTGTAAGCTGCTCTGGCAGCTGATGCCTAAAGTTAGTGAGGGAGATATGAGTCTCCAGCTTCAGGCATTTTAGCAATTTGTTCCAGTCATTGGCAGGAGAGAACTGGAAGGAAAGGGTGCTGAATTAGGAATTGGCTTTGGGGGTGACCAGTGAAATATACCTGTTGGAGCGCGTGCTACGGGTGGGTGCTGCTATGGTGACCAGTGAGCTGAGATAAGGTGGGGCTTTACCTAGCAAAGACTTATAGATGACCTGGAGCCAGTGGGTTTGGTGACAGATATGTAGTGAGGGTCAGCCAACGAGAGCATACAGGTCGCGGTGGTGGGTAGTATACGGGGCTTTGGTGACAAAATGGATGGCACTGTGATAGACTGCATCCAATTTGCTGAGTAGAGTGTTGGAAGCTATTTTGTAAATTGAGAAGCATTTTTGTCCTAGACTTGGCACTCTGGTACCGCTTGCCATGCGGTAGTAGAGAGAACAGTCTATGACTGGGGTCTATGACTGGGGTCTTTGACAATTTTTAGAGCCTTCCTCTGACACCGCCTGGTGTAGAGGTCCTGGATGGCAGGCAGCTTAGCCCCAGTGATGTACTGGGCCGTACGCACAACCCTCTGTAGTGCCTTGCGGTCGGAGGCCGAGCAATTGCCGTAACAGGCAGTGATGCAACAAGTCAGGATGCTCTCGATGTTGCAGCTGTAGAACCTTTTGAGTATCTCAGGACCCATGCCAAATCTTTTTAGTTTCCTGAGGGGGAATAGGCTTTGTCGTGCCCTCTTCATGACTGTCTTGTCGCGCTAAATAGCATTTCAATCGGTGACGTCCCTTGCTCTGAGACCTTGAAGTAGTGGTTCCCCTTGCTCTGCAAGGGCCGCGGCTTTTGTGGAGCGATGGGTAACGATGCTTCGAGGGGTGACTGTTGTTGATGTGTGGAGAGGGTCCCTGGTTCGTGCCCGGGGCGGGGCGAGGGGACGGTCTAAAGTTATACTGTTACATTGATGCTGTTGACCCGGATCACTGGTTGCTGAGGAAAAGGAGGAGGTCAAAAGGGGGGTGAGTGTAACGGATATGAAAATGCTTCGTGGGTGACTGTTGATGATGTGTGCAGAGGGTCCCTGGTTCGCGCCCAGGTATGGGCGAGGGGACGGTCTAAAGTTATACTGTTACATGGACACCAAGGAACTTGAAGCTCTCAACATGCTCCACTACAGCCCCGTCGATGAGAATGGGGACGTGCTCGGTCCTCCTTTTCCTGTAGTCCACAATAATCTCCTTAGTCTTGGTTACGTTGAGGGATAGGTTGTTATTCTGGCACCACCCAGCCAGGTCTCTGACCTCCTCCCTGTAGTCTGTCTCGTCGTTGTCGTTGATCAGGCCTACCACTGTTGTGTGGTCTGCAAACTTAATAATGGTGTTGGAGTCGTGCCTGGCCGTGCAGTCGTGGGTGAACAGGGAGTACAGGTGCTGTGGGCAGCTGGGAGGAGGTGATCCTATTCTACATGGACTTTAAAGTCTCCCAGAACGTTTTGGAGTTTGTCCTCCAGGATGCAAATCTCTGTTTGAAAAAGCCTTTGCTTTCCTAACTGCCTGTGTATATTAGTTCCTAACCTCCCTGAATAGTTGCATATCGTGGGGGCAATTTGATGCTAATGCAGTACGCCACAGGGTGTTTTGTGTTGGTCAAGGGCAGTCAGGTCTGGAGAAAAACCAAATCTGAACGGGCACGTGCCCTTGTGCCCTCGATGGGCATGAAGCCTCGGGGTCCTTGTCAAAAGTAGTGCACAACAAAGAGATCTTAGTCCCGGACAAAAGTAGCACAGTATAGGGTGCCATTTGGGGACTCATGGCCAAGGGAAGCCAGGCACCCCCCCCCAAAAAATATCTAATAATAATTTTCCTTCAATTCCCAAGAGGCTGAATGTATCTCACAGGAGAAAGCGAAACAGCATCTGTCTCTCTATGTGTCGGCCATCTATCTGATGCTGTCTGGCCAGCACCCATCTGTCTCTCTATGTGTAGGCCATCTATCTGATGCTGTCTGGCCAGCACCCATCTGTCTCTCTATGTGTAGGCCATCTATCTGATGCTGTCTGGCCAGCACCCATCTGTCTCTCTATGTGTAGGCCATCTATCTGATGCTGTCTGGCCAGCACCCATCTGTCTCTCTATGTGTAGGCCATCTATCTGATGCTGTCTGGCCAGCACCCATCTGTCTCTCTATGTGTAGGCCATCTATCTGATGCTGTCTGGCCAGCACCCATCTGTCTCTCTATGTGTAGGCCATCTATCTGATGCTGTCTGGCCAGCACCCATCTGTCTCTCTATGTGTAGGCCATCTATCTGATGTTGTCTGGTCCAAACGAGTATGACATTGTTGCCGCCCATAGCATTGAAGCCAGCGAGCATCTGGTATAAAACAAAAATTGCCAATCAGCGTTGAGCTAAACTGAGCAAGCTCAACTGTGAATGTTCCTGGTGCACCAAAAACAAGAGTCAAGGTGAAGCCAGCTTGGATTTGGCGTCACTCCTGTCAAATACCATTGAGAGAATACGTCATTGACAGAAAAACTTGAATTGTTGCATCTCATTGTGTTGTAGCTAAAATTGTACAATTTCCTAAACTAGCCATGGATAGAGATAGGAATTTGGACTTGCTTTTCCTTAATTCTCCGTACTGGCGAATGATTATAACAATGATTCTGATCCAACCATTGATTTATACATTGTTGTGCCCCTGGCCTGATAGGATGGAAGTTCAATATGTAGCTAGATGTAGAAGGCTAATGTTAACTGGCTAACGTTGCCCATGAATGGAAGTTAGGCTAGCGAGCATTTTAGCCAGGTATCCTGGGACATCAAAAACTAAAAGTGTCTACTGTATGACAGAGTCATAGACCGTTTAGTCAACATGAAAGAGAGGAGGAAGGCATTGACATTTCTCTAGGGTGAGTCAACATGTTTTTCTGCTTGGATGAATGCACACGCACACACACACACACACACACACACACACACACACACACACACACACACACACACAGAGAAACCAGAACCATTGACAGCCACATCATTAGCCTACGTTGATTGGACTAAATTGTTTTTGGAATCTTTTAGTTATCACTGTATTAGACTAAACAGGTGATTTGATCATCCACCTCTGGCCTGCTCGCCTCCCTACCACTGAGGAAGTACAGTTCCCGCTCAGCCCAGTCAAAACTGTTCGCTGCTCTGGCCCCCCAATGGTGGAACAAACTCCCTCACGACGCCAGGACAGCGGAGTCAATCACCACCTTCCGGAGACACCTGAAACCCCACCTCTTTAAGGAATACCTAGGATAGGATAAAGTAATCCTTCTCACCCCCCTTAAAAGATTTAGATACACTATTGTAAAGTGGCTGTTCCACTGGATGTCATA
This sequence comes from Oncorhynchus nerka, assembly GCF_034236695.1. NCBI lineage: Eukaryota > Metazoa > Chordata > Actinopteri > Salmoniformes > Salmonidae > Oncorhynchus > Oncorhynchus nerka. The sequence continues at coordinate 100,858,156 of NC_088417.1, read as the reverse complement.
AGGTGAAAGCCCCAATTTGTAAGTCGCTCTGGATAAGAGTGTCTGCTAAATGACTTAAATGTAATGTAAATGTAAATGTTGAAGTTGAAATGGTGCTGGAATAGTGGAGGAGCTCCTGTTGTTGACATGGTGCTGGAATAGTGGAGGGGCTCCTGTTGTTGAAATGGTGCTAGAATAGTGGAGGAGCTCCTGTTGTTGAAATGGTGCTGGAATAGTGGAGGAGCTCCTGTTGTTGACATGGTGCTAGAATAGTGGAGGAGCTCCTGTTGTTGACATGGTGCTGGAATAGTGGAGGAGCTCCTGTTGTTGAAATGGTGCTAGAATAGTGGAGGAGCTCCTGTTGTTGACATGGTGCTGGAATAGTGGAGGAGCTCCTGTTGTTGACATGGTGCTGGAATAGTGGAGGAGCTCCTGTTGTTGACATGGTGCTGGAATAGTGGAGGAGCTCCTGTTGTTGAAATGGTGCTGGAATAGTGGAGGAGCTCCTGTTGTTGACATGGTGCTGGAATAGTGGAGGAGCTCCTGTTGTTGAAATGGTGCTAGAATAGTGGAGGAGCTCCTGTTGTTGAAATGGTGCTGGAATAGTGGAGGAGCTCCTGTTGTTGAAATGGTGCTGGAATAGTGGAGGAGCTCCTGTTGTTGACATGGTGCTGGAATAGTGGAGGAGCTCCTGTTGTTGACATGGTGCTGGAATAGTGGAGGAGCTCCTGTTGTTGACATGGTGCTGGAATAGTGGAGGGGCTCCTGTTGTTGACATGGTGCTGGAATAGTGGAGGGGCTCCTGTTGTTGACATGGTGCTGGAATAGTGGAGGAGCTCCTGTTGTTGACATGGTGCTGGAATAGTGGAGGGGCTCCTGTTGTTGAAATGGTGCTGGAATAGTGGAGGAGCTCCTGTTGTTGACATGGTGCTGGAATAGTGGAGGAGCTCCTGTTGTTGACATGGTGCTGGAATAGTGGAGGAGCTCCTGTTGTTGACATGGTGCTGGAATAGTGGAGGGGCTCCTGTTGTTGACATGGTGCTGGAATAGTGGAGGAGCTCCTGTTGTTGACATGGTGCTGGAATAGTGGAGGGGCTCCTGTTGTTGACATGGTGCTAGAATAGTGGAGGAGCTCCTGTTGTTGACATGGTGCTGGAATAGTGGAGGAGCTCCTGTTGTTGACATGGTGCTGGAATAGTGGAGGCAGCTCCTGTTGTTGACATGGTGCTGGAATAGTGGAGGAGCTCCTGTTGTTGACATGGTGCTGGAATAGTGGAGGAGCTCCTGTTGTTGAAATGGTGCTGGAATAGTGGAGGAGCTCCTGTTGTCTTTGCATCATGAGTTAACTCTCTATGGTTCTAAATTAATAGTTGTTTTGAAGTCTGAAAAATGTCAGAAACATTACATTTCTTGACCCCTGCAGCAGGTCATGTAGCTGTTTGTTACATGCAATATTTGCTTTGTGGACTTCATCAGACAGATGTTGTTCTCTGGTTTTGTAATGAAACAAAGGTGTGGTTGAATTTATTCTACCACTGTGTCTTCTTCTTGTCTCAGCCTTCAGGCCTTTATATCACGGTGGCAAGGCATATGAACTAACAGGTTAAAGAACAAACAACGCAATTATCACAACACATCGGTTGTAATACTTCCCCAGTGATTTTATCCACGCACTGCTACTGGTCCAAAGTAGCGCACAATGTAGTGAATAGTGTGCTATTTGGGACACAAGCACATGCCATTTTTCTTTGGTTTAATTGCACTTAGACCTACGTAAATGTGCCCTGACTCGCCGTTATCATGACTCCAATCGTTCCATATACAGTAGCATTCAGAAAGTATTCCCTTGACTTGACTTACGTTCCAGCTTTATTCTTGACTTGATTAAATAGTTTTTTCCCCCCTCATCAATTTACACAATTTACACAATAACTCATAATGACAACGCAAAAACAGGTTCGCAATTGTATTAAAAATAAAAAACTGCAATATCAACGTAGCTCCTCATATTTCTACTACTGTACATTGTATTTACATATTTATAATATACTGGATCTTTGACATACAGTTGAAGTCGGAAGTTTACATAAACCTTACGCAAGTACATTTAAACTCAGTTTTTCACAAAATGTAATTTAATCGTAGTAATAATTCCCTGTCTTAGGTCAGTTAGGTATTCAGCTACTGTGTACTCTCTGTTTAGGGCCAAATAGCATTCTTTCTTTCTTTCTTTCTGGCTGTCTGTCTGTCTGTCTGTCTGTCTGTCTGTCTGTCTGTCTGTGTGTCTGTGTGTCTGTGTGTCTGTGTGTCTGTGTGTCTGTGTGTCTGTGTGTCTGTGTGTCTGTGTCTGTGTGTCTGTGTGTCTGTGTGTCTCTGTGTCTCTGTGTCTCTGTGTCTCTGTGTCTCTGTCTCTCTGTCTCTCTCTCTCTCTCTCTCTCTCTCTCTCTCTCTCTCTCTCTCTCTCTCTCTCTCTCTCTTTCTCTCTTTCTCTCTTTCTCTCTCTCTCTCTCTCTCCCGCACCTGCTGTCTCAACCTCTGAATGCTGGACTATGAAAAGCCAACTGACATTTACTCTTGAGCGGCTGACCTGTTGCACCCTCTACAACCACTGTGATTATTGTTTGACCCTGCTGGTCATCTATGAACGTTTGAACATCTTGAAGAACGATCTGGTCTTATTAGGCATGTACTCTTATAATCTCTACCAGGCACAGCCAGAAGAGGACTGGCCACCACTCAGAGCGTGCTCCTCTCTAGGTTTCTTCTCTTGTTTATCTTAGCCTCCGCGTTTCTACATCTGCATTGCTTGGTCTTTGGGGATTTAGGCTGCGTATAAGCACTTTGTGACATCTGCTGATGTAAAAAGGGCTATATAGATAAAATAGATTTGATTTGATACTGCTGTTGAATAAATAATGGTCAGAAACATCTATCCCTTTTTTAAAGGAAAACCAATTTATTGATTTACAGAAATGAAAACATGTATAAAAGAAAGTCCACACATCAAACAATTTGTTTCCGGAAGTGTCTATAGCGCTCTACACCCCCAACGCACATAGAGGGTAGCTGCTGGAGCACCAAACTACACCCCCTACGCACATAGAGGGTAGCTGCTGGAGCACCAAACTACACCCCCTACACATCTAGAGGGTAGCTGCTGGAGCACCAAACTACACCCCCTACGCACATAGAGGGTAGCTGCTGGAGCATCAAACTACACCCCCTACGCATCTAGCGGGTAGCTGCTGGAGCACCAAACTACACCCCCTACGCACATAGAGGGTAGCTGCTGGAGCATCAAACTACACCCCCAACACACATAGAGGGTAGCTGCTGGAGCACCAAACTACACCCCCTACACATCTAGAGGGTAGCTGCTGGAGCACCAAACTACACCCCCTACGCACATAGAGGGTAGCTGCTGGAGCACCAAACTACACCCCCCACGCACATAGAGGGTAGCTGCTGGAGCATCAAACTAAACCCCCAACACACATAGAGGGTAGCTGCTGGAGCACCAAACTACACCCCCTACGCACATAGAGGGTAGCTGCTGGAGCATCAAACTACACCCCCTACGCATCTAGCGGGTAGCTGCTGGAGCACCAAACTACACCCCCTACGCACATAGAGGGTAGCTGCTGGAGCATCAAACTACAACCCCAACACACATAGAGGGTAGCTGCTGGAGCACCAAACTACACCCCCTACACATCTAGAGGGTAGCTGCTGGAGCACCAAACTACACCCCCTACGCACATAGAGGGTAGCTGCTGGAGCACCAAACTAAACCCCCTACGCACATAGAGGGTAGCTGCTGGAGCATCAAACTAAACCCCCAACACACATAGAGGGTAGCTGCTGGAGCACCAAACTACACCCCCTACGCACATAGAGGGTAGCTGCTGGAGCACCAAACTACACCCCCTACACATCTAGAGGGTAGCTGCTGGAGCACCAAACGACACCCCCTACGCACATAGAGGGTAGCTGCTGGAGCATCAAACTACACCCCCTTCACATCTAGAGGGTAGCTGCTGGAGCACCAAACTACACCCCCTACACATCTAGAGGGTAGCTGCTGGAGCACCAAACTACACCCCCTACGCACATAGAGGGTAGCTGCTGGAGCACCAAACTACACCCCCTACGCACATAGAGGGTAGCTGCTGGAGCACCAAACTACACCCCCTACACATCTAGAGGGTAGCTGCTGGAGCACCAAACTACACCCCCTACGCACATAGAGGGTAGATACTAGAGCATCAAACTACACCCCCAACACACATAGAGGGTAGCTGCTGGAGCACCAAACTACACCCCCTACGCACATAGAGGGTAGCTGCTGGAGCACCAAACTACACCGCCTACACATCTAGAGGGTAGCTGCTGGAGCACCAAACTACACCCCCTACGCATCTAGAGGGTAGCTGCTGGAGCACCAAACTACACCCCCTACGCACATAGAGGGTAGCTGATGGAGCACCAAACTACACCCCCTGCGCACATAGAGGGTAGCTGCTGGAGCACCAAACTACACCCCCTACGCATCTAGCGGGTAGCTGCTGGAGCGTCAAACTACACCCCCTACGCATCTAGAGTGTAGCTGCTGGAGCACCAAACTACACCCCCTACGCATCTAGCGGGTAGCTGCTGGAGCGTCAAACTACACCTCCTACGCATCTAGAGGGTAGCTGCTGGAGCGTCACACTACACCCACTACGCATCTAGCGGGTAGCTGCTGGAGCGTCAAACTACACCCCCTACGCATCTAGCGGGTAGCTGCTGGAGCGTCAAACTACACCCCCTACGCACATAGAGGGTAGCTGCTGGAGCACCAAACTACACCGCCTACACATCTAGAGGGTAGCTGCTGGAGCACCAAACTACACCCCCTACGCATCTAGAGGGTAGCTGCTGGAGCACCAAACTACACCCCCTACGCACATAGAGGGTAGCTGCTGGAGCACCAAACTACACCCCCTACGCATCTAGCGGGTAGCTGCTGGAGCGTCAAACTACACCCCCTACGCATCTAGCGGGTAGCTGCTGGAGCGTCAAACTACACCCCTACGCATCTAGAGTGTAGCTGCTGGAGCACCAAACTACACCCCCTACGCATCTAGCGGGTAGCTGCTGGAGCGTCAAACTACACCTCCTACGCATCTAGAGGGTAGCTGCTGGAGCGTCACACTACACCCACTACGCATCTAGCGGGTAGCTGCTGGAGCGTCAAACTACACCCCCTACGCATCTAGCGGGTAGCTGCTGGAGCGTCAAACTACACCCACTACGCATCTAGAGGGTAGCTGCTGGAGCGTCAAACTACACCCCCTACGCACCCTGAGGGTAGCTGCTGGAGCATCAAACTACACCCCCTACGCATCTAGAGTGTAGCTGCTGGAGCACCAAACTACACCCCCTACGCACCTAGAGGGTAGCTGCTGGAGCATCATAGGACAGTAGGCAAGAGGAGAGGAGATGTAGAACGTTTAATAGACAGACATAGTTAGCAAAACAATTACATCATATTACATTATTACACAAACTACATATCTAAAAAATATACAACAGTATGACAATGTATGTGTGTGTAGAGTGCTAGCGTTTCTGTGTGTCTCTTCACAATCCCCTGTTCCATAACGTGTATTTTTATCATTTTTTTATGGAATAGAGTTCCATGTAGTCATGGCTCTATGTAGTACTGTGGAATAGAGTTCCATGTAGTCATGGCTCTATGTAGTACTGTGGAATAGAGTTCCATGTGGTCATGGCTCTATGTAGTACTGTGGAATAGAGTTCCGTGTAGTCATGGCTCTATGTAGTACTGTGGAATAGAGTTCCGTGTAGTCATGGCTCTATGTAGTACTGTGGAATAGAGTTCCATGTAGTCATGGCTCTATGTAGTACTGGTCATGGATCTATGTAGTACTGTGGAATAGAGTTCCATGTAGTCATGGCTCTATGTAGTACTGTGGAATAGAGTTCCATGTAGTCATGGCTCTATGTAGTACTGTGGAATAGAGTTCCATGTAGTCATGGCTCTATGTAGTACTGTGGAATAGAGTTCCATGTAGTCATGGCTCTATGTAGTACTGTGGAATAGAGTTCCATGTAGTCATGGCTCTATGTAGTACTGTGGAATAGAGTTTCATGTAGTCATGGCTCTATGTAGTACTGTGGAATAGAGTTCCATGTAGTCATGGCTCTATGTAGTACTGTGGAATAGAGTTCCGTGTAGTCATGGCTCTATGTAGTACTGTGGAATAGAGTTCCATGTAGTCATGGCTCTATGTAGTACTGTGGAATAGAGTTCCGTGTAGTCATGGCTCTATGTAGTACTGTGGAATAGAGTTCCATGTAGTCATGGCTCTATGTACTCCTGTGGAATAGAGTTCCATGTAGTCATGGCTCTATGTAGTACTGGTCATGGATCTATGTAGTACTGTGGAATAGAGTTCCATGTAGTCATGGCTCTATGTAGTACTGTGGAATAGAGTTCCATGTAGTCATGGCTCTATGTAGTACTGTGGAAAAGTGTTCCATGTAGTCATGGCTCTATGTAGTACTGTGGAATAGAGTTCCATGTAGTCATGGCTCTATGTAGTACTGTGGAATAGAGTTCCATGTAGTCATGGCACTATGTAGTACTGTGGAATAGAGTTCCATGTAGTCATGGCTCTATGTAGTACTGTGGAATAGAGTTCCATGTAGTCATGGCTCTATGTAGTACTGTGGAATAGAGTTCCATGTAGTCATGGCTCTATGTAGTACTGTGGAATAGAGTTCCATGTAGTCATGGCTCTATGTAGTACTGTGGAATAGAGTTCCATGTAGTCATGGCTCTATAGTACTGTGGAATAGAGTTCCATGTAGTCATGGCTCTATGTAGTACTGTGGAATAGAGTTATGTGTAGTCATGGCTCTATGTAGTACTGTGGAATAGAGTTCCGTGTAGTCATGGCTCTATGTAGTACTGTGGAATAGAGTTCCATGTAGTCATGGCTCTATGTAGTACTGTGGAATAGAGTTCCGTGTAGTCATGGCTCTATGTAGTACTGTGGAATAGAGTTCCATGTAGTCATGGCTCTATGTAGTACTGTGGAATAGAGTTCCATGTAGTCATGGCTCTATGTAGTACTGTGGAAAAGTGTTCCATGTAGTCATGGCTCTATGTAGTACTGTGGAATAGAGTTCCATGTAGTCATGGCTCTATGTAGTACTGTGGAATAGAGTTCCATGTAGTCGTGGCTCTATGTAGTACTGTGGAATAGAGTTCCATGTAGTCATGGCTCTATGTAGTACTGTGGAATAGAGTTCCATGTAGTCATGGCTCTATGTGGTACTGTGGAATAGAGTTCCATGTAGTCATGGCTCTATGTAGTACTGTGGAATAGAGTTCCATGTAGTCATGGCTCTATGTAGTACTGTGGAATAGAGTTCCATGTAGTCATGGCTCTATGTAGTACTGTGGAATAGAGTTCCATGTATTCATGGCTCTATGTAGTACTGTGGAATAGAGTTCCATGTAGTCATGGCTCTATGTAGTACTGTGGAATAGAGTTCCATGTAGTCATGGCTCTATGTAGTACTGTGGAATAGAGGTCCATGTAGTCATGGCTCTAAGTAGTACTGTGGAATAGAGTTCCATGTAGTCATGGCTCTATGTAGTACTGTGGAATAGAGTTCCATGTAGTCATGGCTCTATGTAGTACTGTGGAATAGAGTTCCATGTAGTCATGGCTCTATGTAGTACTGTGGAATAGAGTTCCATGTAGTCATGGCTCTATGTAGTACTGTGGAATAGAGTTCCATGTAGTCATGGCTCTATGAAGTACTGTGGAATAGAGTTCCATGTAGTCATGGCTCTATGTAGTACTGTGGAATAGAGTTCTGTGTAGTCATGGCTCTATGTAGTACTGTGGAATAGAGTTCCGTGTAGTCATGGCTCTATGTAGTACTGTGGAATAGAGTTCCATGTAGTCATGGCTCTATGTAGTACTGTGGAATAGAGTTCCGTGTAGTCATGGCTCTATGTAGTACTGTGGAATAGAGTTCCATGTAGTCATGGCTCTATGTACTCCTGTGGAATAGAGTTCCATGTAGTCATGGCTCTATGTAGTACTGGTCATGGATCTATGTAGTACTGTGGAATAGAGTTCCATGTAGTCATGGCTCTATGTAGTACTGTGGAATAGAGTTCCATGTAGTCATGGCTCTATGTAGTACTGTGGAAAAGTGTTCCATGTAGTCATGGCTCTATGTAGTACTGTGGAATAGAGTTCCATGTAGTCATGGCTCTATGTAGTACTGTGGAATAGAGTTCCATGTAGTCATGGCACTATGTAGTACTGTGGAATAGAGTTCCATGTAGTCATGGCTCTATGTAGTACTGTGGAATAGAGTTTCATGTAGTCATGGCTGTATGTAGTACTGTGGAATAGAGTTCCATGTAGTCATGGCTCTATGTAGTACTGTGGAATAGAGTTCCATGTAGTCATGGCTCTATGTAGTACTGTGGAATAGAGTTCCATGTAGTCATGGCTCTATGAAGTACTGTGGAATAGAGTTCCATGTAGTCATGGCTCTATGTAGTACTGTGGAATAGAGTTATGTGTAGTCATGGCTCTATGTAGTACTGTGGAATAGAGTTCCGTGTAGTCATGGCTCTATGTAGTACTGTGGAATAGAGTTCCATGTAGTCATGGCTCTATGTAGTACTGTGGAATAGAGTTCCGTGTAGTCATGGCTCTATGTAGTACTGTGGAATAGAGTTCCATGTAGTCATGGCTCTATGTACTCCTGTGGAATAGAGTTCCATGTAGTCATGGCTCTATGTAGTACTGGTCATGGATCTATGTAGTACTGTGGAATAGAGTTCCATGTAGTCATGGCTCTATGTAGTACTGTGGAATAGAGTTCCATGTAGTCATGGCTCTATGTAGTACTGTGGAAAAGTGTTCCATGTAGTCATGGCTCTATGTAGTACTGTGGAATAGAGTTCCATGTAGTCATGGCTCTATGTAGTACTGTGGAATAGAGTTCCATGTAGTCATGGCTCTATGTAGTACTGTGGAATAGAGTTCCATGTAGTCATGGCTCTATGTAGTACTGTGGAATAGAGTTCCATGTAGTCATGGCTCTATGTGGTACTGTGGAATAGAGTTCCATGTAGTCATGGCTCTATGTAGTACTGTGGAATAGAGTTCCATGTAGTCATGGCTCTATGTAGTACTGTGGAATAGAGTTCCATGTAGTCATGGCTCTATGTAGTACTGTGGAATAGAGTTCCATGTATTCATGGCTCTATGTAGTACTGTGGAATAGAGTTCCATGTAGTCATGGCTCTATGTAGTACTGTGGAATAGAGTTCCATGTAGTCATGGCTCTATGTAGTACTGTGGAATAGAGGTCCATGTAGTCATGGCTCTAAGTAGTACTGTGGAATAGAGTTCCATGTAGTCATGGCTCTATGTAGTACTGTGGAATAGAGTTCCATGTAGTCATGGCTCTATGTAGTACTGTGGAATAGAGTTCCATGTAGTCATGGCTCTATGTAGTACTGTGGAATAGAGTTCCATGTAGTCATGGCTCTATGTAGTACTGTGGAATAGAGTTCCATGTAGTCATGGCTCTATGTAGTACTGTGGAATAGAGTTCCATGTAGTCATGGCTCTATGAAGTACTGTGGAATAGAGTTCCATGTAGTCATGGCTCTATGTAGTACTGTGGAATAGAGTTCTGTGTAGTCATGGCTCTATGTAGTACTGTGGAATAGAGTTCCGTGTAGTCATGGCTCTATGTAGTACTGTGGAATAGAGTTCCATGTAGTCATGGCTCTATGTAGTACTGTGGAATAGAGTTCCATGTAGTCATGGCTCTATGAAGTACTGTGGAATAGAGTTCCGTGTAGTCATGGCTCTATGAAGTACTGTGGAATAGAGTTCCATGTAGTCATGGCTCTATGTAGTACTGTGGAATAGAGTTCCGTGTAGTCATGGCTCTATGTAGTACTGTGGAATAGAGTTCCGTGTAGTCATGGCTCTATGTAGTACTGTGGAATAGAGTTCCATGTAGTCATGGCTCTATGTAGTACTGTGGAATAGAGTTCCATGTAGTCATGGCTCTATGTAGTACTGTGGAATAGAGTTCCATGTAGTCATGGCTCTATGTAGTACTGTGGAATAGAGTTCCGTGTAGTCATGGCTCTATGTAGTACTGTGGAATAGAGTTCCATGTAGTCATGGCTCTATGTAGTACTGTGGAATAGAGTTCCATGTAGTCATGGCTCTATGTAGTACTGTGGAATAGAGTTCCATGTAGTCATGGCTCTATGAAGTACTGTGGAATAGAGTTCCATGTAGTCATGGCTCTATGTAGTACTGTGGAATAGAGTTCCGTGTAGTCATGGCTCTATGTAGTACTGTGGAATAGAGTTCCATGTAGTCATGGCTCTATGTAGTACTGTGGAATAGAGTTCCATGTAGTCATGGCTCTATGTAGTACTGTGGAATAGAGTTCCGTGTAGTCATGGCTCTATGTAGTACTGTGGAATAGAGTTCCATGTAGTCATGGCTCTATGAAGTACTGTGGAATAGAGTTCAGTGTAGTCAAGGCTCTATGTAGTACTGTGGAATAGAGTTCCGTGTAGTCATGGCTCTATGTAGTACTGTGGAATAGAGTTCCGTGTAGTCATGGCTCTATGTAGTACTGTGGAATAGAGTTCCGTGTAGTCATGGCTCTATGTAGTTTAGTGGAATAGAGTTCCTTGTAGTCATGGCTCTATGTAGTACTGTGGAATAGAGTTCCATGTAGTCATGGCTCTATGTAGTACTGTGGAATAGAGTTCCATGTCGTCATGGCTCTATGTACTACTGTGGAATAGAGTTCCATGTAGTCATGGCTCTATGTAGTACTGTGGAATAGAGCTCCATGTAGTCATGGCTCTATGTAGTACTGTGGAATAGAGCTCCATGTAGTCATGGCTCTATGTAGTACTGTGGAATAGAGTTCCGTGTAGTCATGGCTCTATGTAGTACTGTGGAATAGAGTTCCGTGTAGTCATGGCTCTATGAAGTACTGTGGAATAGAGTTCAGTGTAGTCAAGGCTCTATGTAGTACTGTGGAATAGAGTTCCGTGTAGTCATGGCTCTATGTAGTACTGTGGAATAGAGTTCCGTGTAGTCATGGCTCTATGTAGTACTGTGGAATAGAGTTCCGTGTAGTCATGGCTCTATGTAGTTCTGTGGAATAGAGTTCCTTGTAGTCATGGCTCTATGTAGTACTGTGGAATAGAGTTCCGTGTAGTCATGGCTCTATGTAGTACTGTGGAATAGAGTTCCGTGTAGTCATGGCTCTATGTAGTTCTGTGGAATAGAGTTCCGTGTAGTCATGGCTCTATGTAGTACTGTGGAATAGAGTTCCGTGTAGTCATGGCTCTATGTAGTACTGTGGAATAGAGTTCCATGTAGTCATGGCTCTATGTAGTACTGTGGAATAGAGTTCCGTGTAGTCATGGCTCTATGTAGTACTGTGGAATAGAGTTCCATGTAGTCATGGCTCTATGTAGTACTGTGGAATAGAGTTCCGTGTAGTCATGGCTCTATGTAGTACTGTGGAATAGAGTTCCGTGTAGTCATGGCTCTATGTAGTACTGTGGAATAGAGTTCCATGTAGTCATGGCTCTATGTAGTACTGTGGAATAGAGTTCCGTGTAGTCATGGCTCTATGTAGTACTGTGGAATAGAGTTCCGTGTAGTCATGGCTCTATGTAGTACTGTGGAATAGAGTTCCGTGTAGTCATGGCTCTATGAAGTACTGTGGAATAGAGTTCAGTGTAGTCAAGGCTCTATGTAGTACTGTGGAATAGAGTTCCGTGTAGTCATGGCTCTATGTAGTACTGTGGAATAGAGTTCCGTGTAGTCATGGCTCTATGTAGTACTGTGGAATAGAGTTCCATGTAGTCATGGCTCTATGTAGTACTGTGGAATAGAGTTCCATGTAGTCATGGCTCTATGTAGTACTGTGGAATAGAGTTCCATGTAGTCATGGCTCTATGTAGTACTGTGGAATAGAGTTCCATGTAGTCATGGCTCTATGAAGTACTATGGAATAGAGTTCCATGTAGTCATGGTTCTATGTAGTACTGTGGAATAGAGTTCCATGTAGTCATGGTTCTATGTAGTACTGTGGAATAGAGTTCCACGTAGTCATGGCTCTATGTAGTACTGTGGAATAGAGTTCCACGTAGTCATGGCTCTATGTAGTACTGTGGAATAGAGTTCCGTGTAGTCATGGCTCTATGAAGTACTGTGGAATAGAGTTCCGTGTAGTCATGGCTCTATGAAGTACTGTGGAATAGAGTTCCGTGTAGTCATGGTTCTATGTAGTACTGTGGAATAGAGTTCCATGTAGTCATGGTTCTATGTAGTACTGTGGAATAGAGTTCCATGTAGTCATGGCTCTATGTAGTACTGTGGAATAGAGTTCCATGTAGTCATGGCTCTATGTAGTACTGTGGAATAGAGTTCCACGTTGTCATGGCTCTATGTAGTACTGTGGAATAGAGTTCCGTGTAGTCATGGCTCTATGTAGTACTGTGGAATAGAGTTCCATGTAGTCATGCCTCTATGTAGTACTGTGGAATAGAGTTCCATGTAGTCATGGCTCTATGAAGTACTGTGGAATAGAGTTCCATGTAGTCATGGCTCTATGTAGTACTGTGGAATAGAGTTCCATGTAGTCATGGCTCTATGTAGTACTGTGGAATAGAGTTCCATGTAGTCATGGCTCTATGTAGTACTGTGGAATAGAGTTCCATGTAGTCATGGCTCTATGTAGTACTGTGGAATAGAGTTCCATGTAGTCATGGCTCTATGTAGTACTGTGGAATAGAGTTCCATGTAGTCATGGCTCTATGTAGTACTGTGGAATAGAGTTTCATGTAGTCATGGCTCTATGAAGTACTGTGGAATAGAGTTCCATGTAGTCATGGCTCTATGTAGTACTGTGGAATAGAGTTTCATGTAGTCATGGCTCTATGAAGTACTGTGGAATAGAGTTCCATGTAGTCATGGCTCTATGTAGTACTGTGGAATAGAGTTCCATGCAGTCATGGCTCTATGTAGTACTGTGGAATAGAGTTCCATGTAGTCATGGCTCTATGTAGTACTGTGGAATAGAGTTCCATGTAGTCATGGCTCTATGAAGTACTGTGCGCCTCCCATAGTCTGTTCTGGACTTGTGAAGAGATCTTTGGTGGCATGTCTTGTGGGATAGGCATGGGTGTCCGAGCTGTGTGCCAGTAGTTTAAACAGACTGCTCGGTGCATTCAGCTTGTCAACACAAAAACAAGTAGTGATGAAGTCAACATCTCCTACACTTCGAGCCATGAGAGATTGACATGCATATTATTAATATTAGCTCTCTGCGTACATTTAAGGGCCAGCTGTGCTGCCCTGTTCTGAACCAATTGTAATTTTCCTAAATCCCTCTTTGTGGTACCTGACCACACGACTGGACAGTAGTCAAGGTGAGACAAAACTAGGCCCGGTAGAACCTGCCTTTGTTTATAGTGTTGTTAAGAAGGCAGAGTAACGCATTATTATGGACAGATTTCTCCCCATCTCAAATCAAATCAAATGTTGTTTGTCACATGCGCCGAATACAACAAGTGTCAAATGCTTACTTACGAGCCCTTAACCAACAGCTACTGTTGTATCAACATGTTTTGACCATGACAGTTTGCAATCCAGGGCTAGTCCAATCAGTTTAGTCACCTCAACTTGCTCAAAATCCACATTATTTATTACAAGATGTAGTTAAGGTTTAGAGTTTAGTGAATGATTTGTCCCAAATAAAAATCCTTTTGGTTTTTGAAATATTTAGGACAAACTTATTCCTTGCCACCCACTCTGAAACTAACTGCAGCTCTTTGTTAAGTGTTGCATTCATTTCAGTCACTCTAGTAGCTGGCATGTATAGTGTTGAGTCATCCGCATACATAGACTCATTGGCTTTACTCAAAGTCAGTGGTATGTCGTTACTTAATAAGATTGGAAAAGTAAGTGGCCTAGACAGCTGCCCTGGGGAATTCCTGATTCTACCTGGATTATGTTGGAGAGGCTTCCATTAATGAACACCCTCTGTCTTCTGTTAGACAGGTAACTCTTTATCCACAATATAGCAGGGGGTGTAAAGCCATTACACCCTCTGTCTTCTGTTAGACAGGTAACTCTTTATCCACAATATAGCAGGGGGTGTAAAGCCATGACACATGTTTTTCCAGCAGCAGAGTATCATTGATAATGACACAACCTTTCCATCATCAAATTCTCTCAGCCAATCATCAGTCATTTGTGTACATGTAAGCATGCCAAAAGTCTGTTGTCAATTTGTTTTCTGTATCTGGTCAAACCCAATTATTTCCCAAAGTTTACTATGGGTTGCTAACAGGTTGATTGGGGGGGGTACTATTCTTAGGTAGCAGAATTACTTTTGCTTCCCTCCGGGCCTGAGAGGCGTTAGCCTGACGAGCCGGCTGAGGCATGGAAGCCTGACGAGCTAGCTCAGGCATCCTCGGTAGTCTCGGCAACAGACGCTTGACCGGCCGTGGCACCTGAACCCGACGTCACCTACCAACACAAAAAAAACAAAAAAACACTACCTGATGCTCCCCTTTGGTGAGGCGTTATTCCGTGTATGCTGGGAGTTGGGAAGCAAGTTCAGGGAGCGAATCATTTAAAAAATAAATGAACATGGACAAAACAAGAAACACGTGTATTTGACAGACATGGAACATGTCATGAACAGAAACAATAACACAAGGGGAAGGAACCAAAGGGAGAGACAGATTTAGGGAAGCTAATCAGGAAGGTGATGGAGTCCAGGTGAGTATGATAAGGCGCTGGTGCGCGTAATGATGGGGACAGGTGTGCGTAATAATGAGCAGCCTGGTGTCCTAGAGAGAGGGACTATATGCGACAAACAGTTTGTACAGTAATTTTATTAACATGCTTATTAGTAACTGGAATAAACAATTTCACAAATGTGTCAAGTGCAGGGTCTGGTTGCTCCTCATTACACACCACGGACCAACAAATATTCTTTACAACAACATAGGAATCACTACAAAACTGCTTGTATGACCTCTGATACACTATATTAGGCCCAGCCTTTGGAACGTTGGTTTTCATAGACAAGCCTACTATGTTGTGATCACTGCATCCTATGGATCTGGATATGATGCTTTTCAAGCACATTTCTGCAGCATTAGAAAAAGATGTGATCAATACATGTTGATGATGTCATTCCTGTGCTTTTCGTAACTGATAACCTGCACCAGGTTTTGACAAATAGTTTATTTTCTTCATCCAAAAATGTCAGTTACACATTTATTCAAATTACCGTCACAGCCCCAGTTGGGATTGTAGTTTCACTGTGTGCCAGCTGTGGTCCATACATTTAACTGATAACCCTACGGGGAAGCGGTATGACCCCCTTGGGTTTTCGAGAGCTATACCCTGGAACTATTCTCACGAATCCCACTGTAAAGATCAATGTATATTAGGACTGTGTGTGTGTGTGTAGGCCGATACAATTGCCTTCGGAAAGTATTCACATTCCTGACTTATTACACATTTTGTTGTGTTACAGCCTGAATTCAATATGGATTAAAAAATAAATACATTTCTCACACATCTACACACGTTACCCCCATAATGACAAAGTGAAAGCAAAAGTTTTTAGACTTTTTCGCTCATTTACATAAGTATTCACACCCACTGAGTCAATATATTTTAGAATCACCTTTGACAGTGATTACAGCTGTGAGTCTCTAAGAGCACACATGGATTATAGAATATTTGCCCATTATTCTTTTCAAAATTCTTCAAGCTCTGTCAAATTGGTTGTTGATCATTGATAGACAACCTTTTTCAAGTCTTGCCATAGATTTTCAAGCAGATTTAAGTCAAAACTATAACTCAGCAACTTAGGAACATCCATGGTCTTCTTGGTAAACAACTCCAGTGTAGATTTGGCCTTGTGTTTTAGGTTATTGTCCTGCTGAAAGTTGAATTGGTCTCTCAGTGTCTGGTGAAAAGTAGACTGAACCAGGTTTTCCTCTAGGATTCTGTCTGTGGTTAGCTCATTACATTTATTTTTTTATCCTGAAAAACTCCAGTCCTTATCGAGTACTAGCATACCCATAACATGATGCAGTCACATTATGTTTGAAAATATGAAATGCTACTCATTCATTTGTTTTATTGTATTTTCCCCAAACATAACACTTTGTATTTAGGACAAAAAGTTAATTGCCTTTCCACATTTTGTGCCTTGTTGCAAACAGGAAGCATGTTTTGGAATATTTTTTATTCTGTACAGACTTCTTTCTTTTCACTCTGTCATTTCGGTTCGTATTGTGGAGTAACTACACTGATGTTGAGCCATCCTCAGTTTTCTCCTATCACAGCCAATAAACTCTATGACTGTTTTAAAGTCCCCATTGACCTCATGGTGAAATCCCTGAAATCCCTGAGTGGTTTCCTTCCTCTCCTGTATCTTTGTAGTGACTGGGAGTATTGATACCATTGACACCATACAAAGTTTAATTAATAACTTCACCATGCTCAAAAAGGATATTCAATATCTACTTTTTAAATGTTTTACTCATCTACAAATAATGCCCTTGTTTGCGAGGTATTCTGAAAACCTCCCTGGTCTTTGTGGTTGAATCTATGTTTGAAATTCACTGCTCGACTGAGGGACCTTCCAGATAGTGACAGGTAGTCATTCAAAAATCAACTTAAAATCATTATTTTATTAACATTTATTTATTCAGGGAAGCCCAATTGAGACTCATTCCCAATGATTCCCTGAGTACAGTGGAAGCACAATTTACATTACAATTAAAACAAGAATAATAAAAACATCCACAAGGTGCAACCTCAGCATCACAATTTCAAAAAATAAACCATAAATCGAAACAATGGCAATCCTCAATTAATTAATTCATCACCAGAGCCCTAATCAACATGCAAATCATTTTGTAGGTTATTCCAACAAAGGGGGTGGGGGCACTAAAACTAAAGAAAGATTTACCTTAATTGGTCGAAATCAGAGGGTCTCAAAAAGTTAACCAATCCTGAGAGCGGGTTTGTTTGCTCCTTCTTTTATACTTCAACAACAAAGTTAGGTAAGTTGGAAGCTTGTGTAGTAGATGCTTTGTGAACAAAAAGAGAATAATTACATTTTTTCTAGGACTTTAATGAGGACCAGCCAACCTTTTGATACAAGATGCAGTGGTGAATATTAAGATTATGACTTGTTTTTTAAGGGATATTCTGCAACGTTGTTTGCCGGCAGCCCGCTAAATATTTCCATTGATTGGGTATAGTGACTGGCACCAATAGCCTATGTAAAGTCTGTCTCAATAGACTACTAGTTGTAAAGTCTGTCTCAATAGACTACTAGTTGTAAAGTCTGTCTCAATAGACTACTAGTTGTAAAGTCTGTCTCAATAGACTACTAGTTGTAAAGTCTGTCTCAATAGACTACCAATGTGACTGACCTGTGACTGATCTGTATAAAAGTGGAAAGTATCCAGACGACTTTGACTTGATTGACCAGTAGACTAGGCTAGAATGTTCTGAAAGCTTATCATCTGAATACTGTCAGTGGGACAAAAGTCTTGCGAACTCTATGAGATTGTGTCCTACGAACAGCATCACCGCTCGATCAAATTTACATTTTACATTTAAGTCATTTAGCAGACGCTCTTATCCAGAGCGACTTACAAATTGGTGCATTCACCTTATGACATCCAGTGGAACAGTAGTGCATCTAAATATTTTAAGGGGGGGGGGTGTGAGAGGGATTACTTTATCCTATCCTAGGTATTCCTTAAAGAGGTGGGGTTTCAGGTGTCTCCGGAAGGTGGTGATTGACTCCGCTGTCCTGGCGTCGTGAGGGAGTTTGTTCCACCATTGGGGGGCCAGAGCAGCGAACAGTTTTGACTGGGCTGAGCGGGAACTGTACTTCCTCAGTGGTAGGGAGGCGAGCAGGCCAGAGGTGGATGAACGCAGTGCCCTTGTTTGGGTGTAGGGCCTGATCAGAGCCTGGAGGTACTGAGGTGCCGTTCCCCTCACAGCTCCGTAGGCAAGCACCATGGTCTTGTAGCGGATGCGAGCTTCAACTGGAAGCCAGTGGAGAGAGCGGAGGAGCGGGGTGACGTGAGAGAACTTGGGAAGGTTGAACACCAGACGGGCTGCGGCGTTCTGGATGAGTTGTAGGGGTTTAATGGCACAGGCAGGAGCCCAGCCAACAGCGAGTTGCAGTAATCCAGACGGGAGATGACAAGTGCCTGGATTAGGACCTGCGCCGCTTCCTGTGTGAGGCAGGGTCGTACTCTGCGGATGTTGTAGAGCATGAACCTACAGGAACGGGCCACCGCCTTGATGTTAGTTGAGAACGACAGGGTGTTGTCCAGGATCACGCCAAGGTTCTTAGCGCTCTGGGAGGAGGACACAATGGAGTTGTCAACCGTGATGGCGAGATCATGGAGCGGGCAGTCCTTCCCGGGAGGAAGAGCAGGTCCGTCTTGCCGAGGTTCAGCTTGAGGTGGTGATCCGTCATCCACACTGATATGTCTGCCAGACATGCAGAGATGCGATTCGCCACCTGGTCATCAGAAGGGGGAAAGGAGAAGATTAATTGTGTGTCGTCTGCATAGCAATGATAGGAGAGACCATGTGAGGTTATGACAGAGCCAAGTGACTTGGTGTATAGCGAGAATAGGAGAGGGCCTAGAACAGAGCCCTGGGGGACACCAGTGGTGAGAGCACGTGGTGTGGAGACGGATTCTCGCCACGCCACCTGGTAGGAGCGACCTGTCAGGTAGGACGCAATCCAAGCGTGGGCCGCGCCGGAGATGCCCAACTCGGAGAGGGTGGAGAGGAGGATCTGATGGTTCACAGTATCGAAGGCAGCCGATAGGTCTCAGTTGAAGAGCAGTCTCAGTTGAATGACTAGTCTTGAAACCTGACTGATTTGGATCAAGAAGGTCATTCTGAGAGAGATAGCGGGAGAGCTGGCCAAGGACGGCACGTTCAAGAGTTTTGGAGAGAAAAGAAAGAAGGGATACTGGTCTGTAGTTGTTGACATCGGAGGGATCGAGTGTAGGTTTTTTCAGAAGGGGTGCAACTCTCGCTCTCTTGAAGACGGAAGGGACGTAGCCAGCGGTCAGGGATGAGTTGATGAGTGAGGTGAGGTAAGGGAGAAGGTCTCCGGAAATGGTCTGGAGAAGAGAGGAGGGGATAGGGTCAAGCGGGCAGGTTGTTGGGCGGCTGGCCGTCACAAGATGCGAGATTTCATCTGGAGAGAGAGGGGAGAAAGAGGTCAGAGCACAGGGTAGGGCAGTGTGAGCAGAACCAGCGGTGTCGTTTGACTTAGCAAACGAGGATCGGATGTCGTCGACCTTCTTTTCAAAATGGTTGACGAAGTCCAAATGTTCAGATTGAGATTTTAGGCCACTTCACAAAAACAGCACTTACAGTTGACCAGGGCAGAAATATCACAAACTGACTTGTTGGAAAGGTGGCATCCTATGACGGTGCCACATTGAAAGTCACTGAGCTCTTCAGTAAGGCCATTCTACTGCCAGTGTTTGTCTATGAAGATTGCATGGCTGTGTGCTTGATTTTATACACCTGTCAACAACAGGTGTGGCTTAAAAAGCCGAATCCACTCAATTGAAGACATGTCCACATACGTTTGTATTAATAGTGTATGTTTTGCAAATAATACATTATGGTCAATAAAATCAATGGCTGCACTGAAATCTAACAGTACAGCTCCCACAATCTTCTTATTATCAATTTCTTTCAACCAATAATCAGTCATTTGTGTCAGTACAGTACTTTTAGATTTGTGTTTATTGTTGGTAACTGTTAGATACTACTGTACTGTTGGAGCTAGAAACACAAGCATGTAGCTAGATATTACTGTACTGTTGGAGCTAGAAACACAAGCATGTAGCTAGATATTACTGTACTGTTGGAGCTAGAAACACAAGCATGTAGCTAGATATTACTGTACTGTTGGAGCTAGAAACACAAGCATGTAGCTAGATATTACTGTACTGTTGGAGCTAGAAACACACGCATGTAGCTAGATATTACTGTACTGTTGGAGCTAGAAACACACGCATGTAGCTAGATACTACTGCACTGTCGAGCTAGAAACACAAGCATGTAGCTAGATACTACTGCACTGTTGGAGCTAGGAACACAACCATTTAGTTAGATATTACTGTACTGTTGGAGCTAGAAAAACAAGCATTTAGCTAGATACTACTGTACTGTTGGAGCTAGAAACACAAGCATTTAGCTAGATGTTACTGTACTGTTGGAGCTAGAAACACAAGCATTTAGTTAGATATTACTGCACTGTTGGAGCTAGGAACACAAGCATTTAGCTAGATACTACTGTACTGTTGGAGCTAGAAACACAAGCATTTAGCTAGATATTACTGTACTGTTGGAGCTAGAAACACAAGCATTTAGTTAGATATTCCTGCACTGTTGGAGCTAGGAACACAAGCATTTAGCTAGATATTACTGTACTGTTGGAGCTAGGAACACAAGCATTTAGTTA
Organism: Oncorhynchus nerka; assembly: GCF_034236695.1. NCBI lineage: Eukaryota > Metazoa > Chordata > Actinopteri > Salmoniformes > Salmonidae > Oncorhynchus > Oncorhynchus nerka. The sequence goes on along the minus strand of NC_088417.1, from coordinate 100,837,522 downwards.
GATATTACTGTTGGAGCTAGAAACACAAGCATTTAGTTAGATATTACTGTTGGAGCTAGAAACACAAGCATTTAGTTAGATACTACTGTACTGTTGGAGCTAGGAACACAAGCATTTAGTTAGATATTACTGTACTGTTGGAGCTAGGAACACAAGCATGTAGTTAGATATTACTGCACTGTTGGAGCTAGGAACATAAGGATTTAGTTAGATATTACTGCACTGTTGGAGCTAGGAACACAAGCATTTAGTTAGATATTACTGCACTGTTGGAGCTAGGAACATAATGATTTAGTTAGATATTACTGCACTGTTGGAGCTAGGAACACAAGCATTTAGTTAGATACTACTGCACTGTTGGAGCTAGGAACACAAGCATTTAGTTAGATATTACTGTACTGTTGGAGCTAGGAACACAAGCATTTAGCTAGATATTACTGTACTGTTGGAGCTAGAAACACAAGCATTTAGTTAGATATTACTGCACTGTTGGAGCTAGGAACATAATGATTTAGTTAGATATTACTGCACTGTTGGAGCTAGGAACACAAGCATTTAGTTAGATACTACTGCACTGTTGGAGCTAGGAACACAAGCATTTAGTTAGATATTACTGTACTGTTGGAGCTAGGAACACAAGCATTTAGTTAGATATTACTGTACTGTTGGAGCTAGGAACACAAGCATTTAGTTAGATACTACTGCACTGTTGGAGCTAGGAACACAAGCATTTAGTTAGATACTACTGCACTGTTGGAGCTAGAAACACAAGCATTTAGTTAGATACTACTGCACTGTTGGAGCTAGGAACACAAGCATTTAGTTAGATACTACTGTACTGTTGGAGCTAGGAACACAAGCGTTTCGTTAGATATTACTGTACTGTTGGAGCTAGAAACACAAGCATTTAGTTAGATACTACTGTACTGTTGGAGCTAGGAACACAAGCGTTTCGTTAGATATTACTGTACTGTTGGAGCTAGGAACACAAGCATTTAGTTGGAGCTAGGAACACAAGCATTTAGTTAGATACTACTGTACTGTTGGAGCTAGAAACACAAGCATTTAGTTAGATACGACTGTACTGTTGGAGCTAGGAACACAAGCGTTTTGTTAGATATTACTGTACTGTTGGAGCTAGAAACACAAGCATTTAGTTAGATATTACTGTACTGTTGGAGCTAGGAACACAAGCATTTAGTTAGATATTACTGTACTGTTGGAGCTAGGAACACAAGCGTTTCGCTTCAACCGCAATAACATCTGCTAAACATGTGTATGTGACTAATAAAATTTGATGTCATAAATCAACATTGCAGAGCTCTCTCCCTGCCGTGCCTTGATTCTATTACTGCTGATGATATCTGGAAATGTGCATGTACACCCTGGCCCATCTAATGCTGCTAGTCCCAATTATGACTTGTGCTCTGATATCTGCTTCACTGATTTCTGCCCTCGCAAAAACCTGGGTTTTCTGCACGTTAACACGAGAAGCTTATTAACGGCCTGTACCCTGCCTGCCCTAAGCTCTCTCCTGGCCCCTTACACTAAGTCTGAATTCGTCCTAGGTGACCTAAACTGGGACATGCTTAAACCACCTGACCAAGTCCTAAAGCAATGGGACTCCCTAAATCTTTCTTAGAACATTACCAAACCCACAAGGTATGACTCCCAATACCCAGAAAAGGCTACTCTCCTCAATGTTATCTCCACAAATAATCCTGATAGGTATCAGTCTGGTGTTTTCTGCAATGACCTTAGTGATCACTGTTTTACAGCCTGTGTTCATAATGGCTGCTCAGTGAAAAGACATGTCCTGATTTGTCATAGAGGCTTGCTAAAAAAAAATTCATGAGCAATCCTTCCTTCGTGACCTGGCCTCTGTAAATTGGAATCAGCTTGATCCCTTCTGGGGAAGGCGTTAGAAGACGTTAGAAGGCGTTAGAAAGGCGTTAGAAGGCATTAGAAGGCGTTAGAGGGCATTTGAAGGCGCTTGAAGGCGTTTGACCTTGTTTTTGATGTTTTCAGTGGTATTGTTTATAAACAGCAGCCCTATAAAGAAAATGGGAATTAAAAACAGGTTCAGTCCTGGTTCGACCGTGATCTTGCAGAGTTACTCCACCTCAAGAATTGCATTTGGCGAAAGGCTCGGCGCACATGTACTCAGGCTGACTGGCTCTCGTTATGGGCAAATGTGAAATAAGTGCACTCAGGTGATCCGGAAAGCCAAAGGTAGTTACTTTACGGAGCAGTTCTCTCTCTGTGGGTCTAACCCCAAGAAGTTCTGGAAAACAGTTAAAGACCTGGAGAATAAACCCTCCTCCTCACAGCTGCCCATGTCCCTTAATGTTGATGATGTGGTTGTTACTGACAATAAGCACATGGCTGATCATTTTAAATCACCACTTCATTAAGTCAGGATTCCTATTTGACTCAACCATGCCTCCTCGCCGTCCAACATTTCCTCATCTCCCACCCCTTCTAATGCGACTAGTCCCAATACTCTTCCCTCTTTTTCCCCTGCCCTGCTACAAAGTTTCTCCCTGCAGGAAGTCACTGAGTCCAAGGTGCTAAAGGACCTCCTTAAACTTGAACCCAAAAATCATCTGGATCAGATGGTTTAGACCCTTTCTTCTTTAAGGTTGCTGCCCCTATCATCACCAAGCCTCTCTCTGACCTTTTTAATTCACCTGTCTCTCCTTTCTGGGGAGGTTCCCATTGCTTGGAAGACACGGTTTGTCTTTCATATAAAAAGGGGGAGATCAAGCTGATCCTAGGCCTATTTCTATTTTGAAATGTTTATCAAAAAGTGTTGGAAAAATTTAGCAATAATCAACTGACTGGCTTTCTTGATGTCGATAGTATTCTCTCAGGTATGCAATCTGGTTTCCGCTCAGGTTATGGATGTGTCACTGCAACCTTGAAGGTCCTCAATGATGTCACCATTGCCATTGATTCTAAGCAATGTTGTGCCGCTATTTCTATTGAGCTTTTGATACGGTAGACCATTCCATTCTTCTGGGCCGGCTAACTATCTCTCTCAAAGAGAGCACTGTATAATGTCAGAACATCTGCTGTCTCAGCCACTGCCTGTCACCAAGGGTATACACCAAGCCTTGATCCTAGGCCCCACACTCTCCTCAATTTACATCAACTCCATAGCTCAGGCAGTAGGAAGCTCTCTCATCCATTTATCCATAGATTTTTTTCAATTTTTGACTAACGACATGCCATTGACTTTGAGGAAAGCCAGTGTGTCTATGTATGTGGATATCTCAACACTATACACGTCACCTACCACAGTGACTGAAATCACTGCAACACTCAACAAAGAGCAGCAGTTAGTTTCAGAGTGGGTGGCAAGGAATAAGTTAGCCCTAAATATTTCTAAAACTAAAAGCATTGAATTTGGAACAAAACACTCACTAAACCCTAAACCTCAACTAAATCTTGTAATAAATCATGTGGAAATTGAGCAAGTTGAGATGACTAAACTGCTTGGAGTAACACTAGATTGCAAATTTTCACGGTCAAAACATATTGATGCAGTAGTAGCTAAGATGGGGAGAAGTCTGTCCATTAAAAAGCACTGCTCTACCTTCTTAATAACAACACTACCAACAAGGCAGGTCCTACAGGCCCTAGTTTCTACCTTCTTAACAGCACTATCAACAAGGCAGGTCCTACATGCTCTAGTTTCTACCTTCTTAACAGCACTATCAACAAGGCAGGTCCTACATGCTCTAGTTTCTACCTTCTTAACAACACTATCAACAAGGCAGGTCCTACAGGCCCTAGTTTCTACCTTCTTAACAGCACTATCAACAAGGCAGGTCCTACAGGCCCTAGTTTCTACCTTCTTAACAACACTATCAACAAGGCAGGTCCTACAGGCCCTAGTTTCTACCTTCTTAACAACACTATCAACAAGGCAGGTCCTACAGGCCCTAGTTTCTACCTTCTTAACAACACTATCAACCAGGCAGGTCCTACAGGCCCTAGTTTCTACCTTCTTAACAACACTATCAACAAGGCAGGTCCTACAGGCCCTAGTTTCTACCTTCTTAACAACACTATCAACAAGGCAGGTCCTACAGGCCCTAGTTTCTACCTTCTTAACAACACTATCAACCAGGCAGGTCCTACAGGCCCTAGTTTCTACCTTCTTAACAACACTATCAACAAGGCAGATCCTACAGGCCCTAGTTTCTACCTTCTTAACAACACTATCAACAAGGCAGGTCCTACAGGCCCTAGTTTCTACCTTCTTAACAACACTATCAACCAGGCAGGTCCTACAGGCCCTAGTTTCTACCTTCTTAACAACACTATCAACAAGGCAGATCCTACAGGCCCTAGTTTCTACCTTCGTAACATCACTATCAACAAGGCAGGTCCTACAGGCCCTAGTTTCTACCTTCTTAACAACACTATTAACAAGGCAGGTCCTACAGGCCCTAGTTTCTACCTTCTTAACAACACTATCAACAAGGCAGGTCCTACAGGCCCTAGTTTCTACCTTCTTAACAACACTATCAACAAGGCAGGTCCTACAGGCCCTAGTTTCTACCTTCTTAACAACACTATCAACAAGGCAGGTCTTACAGGCCCTAGTTTCTACCTTCTTAACAACACTATCAACAAGGCAGGTCCTACAGGCCCTAGTTTCTACCTTCTTAACAACACTATCAACAAGGCAGGTCCTACAGGCCCTAGTTTCTACCTTCTTAACAACACTATCAACAAGGCAGGTACTACAGACCCTAGTTTCTACCTTCTTAACAACACTATCAACAAGGCAGGTCCTACAGGCCCTAGTGTTGTCCTAAACTACTGTTCAGTCGTGTGGGCAGGTGCCACAAAAAAGGACTTAGAAAAATTGCAATTGGCTCAGAGCAGGGCAGCACGGCTGGCCCTTGGATGTACACAGAGAGCTAATATTAATAATATGCATGTCAGTCTCTCCTGGCTCAAAGTGGAGGAGAGATTGACTTCATCACTACTTTTATTTATGAGAGGTATTGTTGAATGCACCGAGCTGTCTGTCTAAACTACAGCCTGTCTAAACTACTGGCACACAGCTCAGACACCCATGCATACCCCACAAGACATGCCACAAGAGGTCTCTTCACAGTCACCAAGTCCAGAACAGACTATGGGAGGCTCACAGTACTACATAGAGCCATGACTACATGGAACTCTATTCCACAGTACTACATAGAGCCATGACTACATGGAACTCTATTCCACAGTACTACATAGAGCCATCACTACATGGAACTCTATTCCACAGTACTACATAGAGCCATGACGACATGGAACTCTATTCCACAGTACTACATAGAGCCATGACTACATGGAACTCTATTCCATGTAGTCATGGCTCTATGTAGTACTGTGGAATAGAGTTCCATGTAGTCATGGCTCTATGTAGTACTGTGGAATAGAGTTCCATGTAGTCATATTCTATGTAGTACTGTGGAATAGAGTTCCATGTAGTCATGGCTCTATGTAGTACTGTGGAATAGAGTTCCATGTAGTCATGGCTCTATGTAGTACTGTGGAATAGAGTTCCATGTAGTCATGGCTCTATGTAGTACTGTGGAATAGAGTTCCATGTAGTCATGGCTCTATGTAGTACTGTGGAATAGAGTTCCATGTAGTCATGGCTCTATGTAGTACTGTGGAATAGAGCTCCATGTAGTCATGGCTCTATGTAGTACTGTGGAATAGAGTTCCATGTAGTCATGGCTCTATGTAGTACTGTGGAATAGAGTTCCATGTAGTCATGGCTCTATGTAGTACTGTGGAATAGAGTTCCATGTAGTCATGGCTCTATGTAGTACTGTGGAATAGAGTTCCATGTAGTCATGGCTCTATGTAGTACTGTGGAATAGAGTTCCATGTAGTCATGGCTCTATGTAGTACTGTGGAATAGAGTTCCATGTCTATGTCTATACCCCCTAACAACCCAGATGTCTGTACCCCATAAAAGCCCCAGATGTCTGTACCCCCTAACAGCCCAGATGTCGGTACCCCCTAACAGCCTAGATGTCGGTACCCCCTACAGCCTAGATGTCTGTACCCCCTAACTGCCTAAATGTCTATACCCCCTAACAGCCCAGATGTCGGTACCCCCTAACAGCCCAGATGTCGGTACCCCCTAACAGCCCAGATGTCGGACCCCTAACAGCCCAGATGTCTGTACCCCTAACAGCCCCAGATGTCTATACCCCCTAACAGCCCCAGATGTCGGTACCCCTAACAGCCCAGATGTCTATACCCCTAACAGCCCCAGATGTCTGTACCCCTAACAGCCTAGATGTCTGTACCCCTAACTGCCTAGATGTCTGTACCCCTAACAGCCTAGATGTCTGTACCCCCTAACTGCCTAGATGTCTGTACCCCTAACAGCCTAGATGTCTGTACCCCTAACAGCCTAGATGTCTGTACCCCTAACAGCCTAGATGTCTGTACCCCTAACAGCCCCAGATGAATATACCCCCTAACAGCCTAGATGTCACTACCCCTAACAGCCTAGATGTCGGTACCCCTAAAAGCCCCAGATGTCTATAGCCCCTAACAGCCTAGACGTCTGTACCCCTAACAGCCCCAGATGTCTATAAACCCTAACAGCCCAGATGTCTGTACCCCTAACAGCCCCAGATGAATATACCCCTAACAGCCTAGATGTCTATACCCCCTAACAGCCCCAGATGTCTGTACCCCTAACAGCACCAGATGTCTATACCCCCTAACAGCCTAGATGTCTGTACCCCTAACAGCCTAGATGTCTGTACCCCTAACAGCCCAGATGTCTGTACCCCTAACAGCCCAGATGTACCCCTAACAGCCTAGATGTCGGTACCCCTAACAGCCTAGATAACTATACCCCCTAACAGCCTAGATGTCGGTACCCCCTAACAGCCTAGATGTCAGTACCCTCTAACAGCCTAGATGTCTATACCCCCTAACAGCCTAGATGTCGGTACCACCTAACAGCCCCAGATGTCTATACCCCCTAACAGCCTCAGATGTCTATAACCCCTAACAGCCCCAGATGTGGGTACCCCTAACAGCCCCAGATGTGGGTACCCCCTAACAGCCCCAGATGTCTGTACCCCCTAACAGCCCCAGATGTCTGTACCCCCTAACAACCCAGATGTCTATACCCCCTAACAGCCTAGATGTCGTTACCACCTAACAGCCTAGATGTCTGTAACCCCTAACAGCCTAGATGTCTATACCCCCTAACAGCCCCAGATGTCAGTACCCCCTAACAGCCTAGATGTCTGTACCCCTAACAACCCAGATGTCTGTACCCCTAACAACCCAGATGTCTATACCCCTAACAACCCAGATGTCTATACCCCTAACAACCCAGATGTCTATACCCCCTAACAGCCTCAGATGTCAGTACCCCTAACAGCCTAGATGTCTGTACCCCTAACAGCCTAGATGTCTATACCCCTAACAGCCTAGATGTCAGTACCCCCTAACATCCCAGATGTCTATACCCCCTAACAACCCAGATGTCTATACCCCTAACAGCCTAGATGTCGGTACCACCTAACAGCCTAGATGTCTGTACCCCTAACTGCCTAGATGTCTGTACCCCTAACAGCCTAGATGTCTGTACCCCTAACAGCCTAGATGTCTGTACCCCTAACTGCCTAGATGTCTGTACCCCTAACAGCCTAGATGTCTGTACCCCTAACAGCCCCAGATGAATATACCCCTAACAGCCTAGATGTCACTACCCCTAACAACCCAGATGTCTATACCCCTAACAACCCAGATGTCTATACCACCTAACAGCCTCAGATGTCAGTACCCCGTAACAGCCTAGATGTCGGTACCACCTAACAGCCTAGATGTCTGTACCCCTAACAGCCTAGATGTCTATACCCCTAACAGCCTAGATGTCAGTACCCCTAACAGCCCAGATGTCTATACCCCTAACAACCCAGATGTCTATGCCCCTAACAGCCTAGATGTCGGTACCACCTAACAGCCTAGATGTCTGTACCCCCTAACAGCCTAGATGTCAGTACCCCTAACAGCCTAGATGTCAGTACCCCTAACAGCCCAGATGTCAGTACCCCTAACAGCCCAGATGTCTATACCCCTAACAACCCAGATGTCTATACCCCTAACAGCCTAGATGTCGGTACCACCTAACAGCCTAGATGTCTGTACCCCCTAACAGCCCAGATGTCTATACCCCTAACAGTCCCAGATGTCTATACCCCTAACAGCCCCAGATGTCTATGCCCCTAACAGCCCCAGATGTCTATACCCCTAACAACCCAGATGTCTATGCCCCTAACAGCCCCAGATGTCTATACCCCTAACAGCCCCAGATGTCTATACCCCTAACAGCCCCAGATGTCTATACCCCTAACAGCCCCAGATGTCTATACCCTAACAGCCCCATATGTCTATACCCCTAACAACCCAGATGTCTGTACCCCATAAAAGCCCCAGATGTCTATACCCCTAACAGCCCAGATGTCGGTACCCCTAACAGCCCAGATGTCGGTACCCCTAACAGCCCAGATGTCGGTACCCCTAACAGCCCAGATGTCGGTACCCCTAACAGCCCAGATGTCGGTGCCCCTAACAGCCCAGATGTCTGTACCCCTAACAGCCCCAGATGTCGGTACCCCCTAACAGCCTAGATGTCGGTACCCCCTAACAGCTCCGATGTCTGTACCCCCTAACAGCCCCAGATGTCTATACCCCCTAACAGCCCCAGATGTCGGTACCCCTAACAGCCCAGATGTCTATACCCCTAACAGCCCCAGATGTCTGTACCCCTAACAGCCTAGATGTCTGTACCCCTAACTGCCTAGATGTCTGTACCCCTAACAGCCTAGATGTCTGTACCCCCTAACAGCCTAGATGTCTGTACCCCTAACTGCCTAGATGTCTGTACCCCTAACAGCCTAGATGTCTGTACCCCCTAACAGCCTAGATGTCTGTACCCCCTAACAGCCTAGATGTCGGTACCCCCTAACAGCTCCGATGTCTGTGCCCCCTAACAGCCCCAGATGTCTATACCCCTAACAGCCCCAGATGTCGGTACCCCTAACAGCCCAGATGTCTATACCCCTAACAGCCCCAGATGTCTGTACCCCTAACAGCCTAGATGTCTGTACCCCTAACTGCCTAGATGTCTGTACCCCTAACAGCCTAGATGTCTGTACCCCTAACAGCCTAGATGTCTGTACCCCTAACAGCCCCAGATGAATATACCCCTAACAGCCTAGATGTCACTACCCCCTAACAACCCAGATGTCTATACCCCCTAACAACCCAGATGTCTATACCACCTAACAGCCTCAGATGTCAGTACCCCGTAACAGCCTAGATGTCTGTACCACCTAACAGCCTAGATGTCTGTACCCCCTAACAGCCTAGATGTCTATACCCCCTAACAGCCTAGATGTCAGTACCCCTAACAGCCCAGATGTCTATACCCCCTAACAACCCAGATGTCTATACCCCCTAACAGCCTAGATGTCGGTACCACCTAACAGCCTAGATGTCTGTACCCCCTAACAGCCTAGATGTCAGTACCCCCTAACAGCCTAGATGTCAGTACCCCCTAACAGCCCAGATGTCTATACCCCCTAACAGTCCCAGATGTCTATACCCCCTAACAGCCCCAGATGTCTATACCCCTAACAGCCCCAGATGTCTATACCCCCTAACAGCCCCAGATGTCTATACCCCTAACAACCCAGATGTCTATGCCCCTAACAGCCCCAGATGTCTATACCCCTAACAGCCCCAGATGTCTATACCCCTAACAGCCCCAGATGTCTATACCCCTAACAGCCCCAGATGTCTATACCCCTAACAGCCCCATATGTCTATACCCCTAACAACCCAGATGTCTGTACCCCATAAAAGCCCCAGATGTCTGTACCCCCTAACAGCCCAGATGTCGGTACCCCCTAACAGCCTAGATGTCGGTACCCCCTAACAGCCCAGATGTCTATACCCCCTAACAGCCCCAGATGTCTCCACCCCTAACAGCCTAGATGTCGGTGCCCCTAACAGCCCAGATGTCTATACCCCTAACAGCCCCAGATGTCTCCACCCCTAACAGCCTAGATGTCTGTACCCCCTAACAGCCTAGATGTCGGTACCCCTAACAGCCCAGATGTCGGTACCCCTAACAGCCTCAGATGTCAGTACCCCGTAACAGCCTAGATGTCGGTACCACCTAACAGCCTAGATGTCTGTACCCCTAACAGCCTAGATGTCTATACCCCTAACAGCCTAGATGTCAGTACCCCTAACAGCCCAGATGTCTATACCCCTAACAACCCAGATGTCTATACCCCCTAACAGCCTAGATGTCGGTACCACCTAACAGCCTAGATGTCTGTACCCCCCTAACAGCCTAGATGTCAGTACCCCTAACAGCCTAGATGTCAGTACCCCTAACAGCCCAGATGTCAGTACCCCTAACAGCCCAGATGTCTATACCCCCTAACAGCCAGATGTCTATACCCCTAACAGCCTAGATGTCTGTACCCCTAACAGCCTAGATGTCTGTACCCCCTAACAGCCCAGATGTCTATACCCCTAACAGTCCCAGATGTCTATACCCCTAACAGCCCCAGATGTCTATACCCCTAACAGCCCCAGATGTCTATACCCCTAACAACCCAGATGTCTATACCCCCTAACAGCCCCAGATGTCTATGCCCCTAACAGCCCCAGATGTCTATACCCCTAACAGCCCCAGATGTCTATACCCCTAACAGCCCCAGATGTCCATACCCCTAACAGCCCCAGATGTCTATACCCCCTAACAGCCCAGATGTCTATACCCCTAACAGCCCCAGATGTCTATACCCCTAACAGCCCAGATGTCGGTACCCCCTAACAGCCCAGATGTCGGTACCCCCTAACAGCCCAGATGTCGGTACCCCTAACAGCCCAGATGTCGGTACCCCCTAACAGCCCAGATGTCGGTACCCCTAACAGCCCAGATGTCTGTACCCCTAACAGCCCCAGATGTCGGTACCCCCTAACAGCCTAGATGTCGGTACCCCTAACAGCTCCGATGTCTGTACCCCTAACAGCCCCAGATGTCTATACCCCCTAACAGCCCCAGATGTATACCCCTAACAGCCCAGATGTCTATATGCCCCTAACAGCCCCAGATGTCTGTACCCCTAACAGCCTAGATGTCTGTACCCCCTAACTGCCTAGATGTCTGTACCCCCTAACAGCCTAGATGTCTGTACCCCCTAACAGCCTAGATGTCTGTACCCCCTAACTGCCTAGATGTCTGTACCCCTAACAGCCTAGAGCCCCTAAGATGTCTGTACCCCTAACAGCCTAGATGTCTGTACCCCTAACAGCCCCAGATGTCTATACCCCTAACAGCCCAGATGTCTATACCCCTAACAGCCCAGATGTCTATACCCCTAACAGCCCCTAGATGTCTGTACCCCTAACAGCCTAGATGTCTGTACCCCTAACAGCCTAGATGTCGGTACCCCCTAACAGCCTAGATGTCTGTACCCCCTAACAGCCCCAGATGAATATACCCCTAACAGCCTAGATGTCAGTACCCCTAACAGCCCAGATGTCTATACCCCTAACAACCCAGATGTCTATACCCCTAACAGCCTCAGATGTCAGTGCCACCTAACAGCCTAGATGTCTGTACCACCTAACAGCCTAGATGTCTGTACCCCTAACAGCCTAGATGTCATACCCCCTAACAGCCTAGATGTCAGTACCCCCTAACAGCCCAGATGTCTATACCCCTAACAGCCCAGATGTCTATACCCCCTAACAGCCTAGATGTCGGTACCACCTAACAGCCTAGATGTCTGTACCCCTAACAGCCTAGATGTCAGTACCCCTAACAGCCTAGATGTCAGTACCCCTAACAGCCCAGATGTCTATACCCCTAACAGTCCCAGATGTCTATACCCCTAACAGCCCCAGATGTCTATGCCCCTAACAGCCCCAGATGTCTATACCCCTAACAGCCCCAGATGTCTATGCCCCCTAACAACCCAGATGTCTATGCCCCTAACAGCCCCAGATGTCTATGCCCCTAACAGCCCCAGATGTCTATACCCCCTAACAGCCCCAGATGTCTATACCCCTAACAGCCCCAGATGTCTATACCCCTAACAGCCATATGTCTATACCCCCTAACAACCCAGATGTCTGTACCCCATAAAAGCCCCAGATGTCTGTACCCCCTAACAGCCCAGATGTCGGTACCCCTAACAGCCTAGATGTCGGTACCCCTAACAGCCCAGATGTCTATACCCCTAACAGCCCCAGATGTCTCCACCCCTAACAGCCTAGATGTCGGTACCCCTAACAGCCCAGATGTCTATACCCCTAACAGCCCCAGATGTCTCCACCCCTAACAGCCAGATGTCTGTACCCCTAACAGCCCAGATGTCGGTGCCCCCTAACAGCCCAGATGTCGGTAGCCCCCTAACAGCCCTAGATAACTATACCCCTAACAGCCCAGATGTCGGTACCCCTAACAGCCTAGATGTCAGTACCCTCTAACAGCCTAGATGTCAGTACCCCTAACAGCCTAGATGTCTATACCCCTAACAGCCCCAGATGTGGGTACCCCATAACAGCCCAGATGTGGGTACCCCTAACAGCCCCAGATGTCGGTGCCCCTAACAGCCCCAGATGTCTGTACCCCTAACAACCCAGATGTCTATACCCCTAACAGCCTAGATGTCGTTACCACCTAACAGCCTAGATGTCTGTACCCCCTAACAGCCTAGATGTCGGTACCCCTAACAGCCCAGATGTCTATACCCCTAACAGCCCAGATGTCGGTACCCCTAACAGCCCAGATGTCGGTGCCCCCTAACAGCCCCAGATGTCGGTACCCCCTAACAGCCTAGATGTCGGTACCCCTAACAGCCCAGATGTCTAACAGCCCAGATGTCTACCCCCTAACAGCCCAGATGTCTATACCCCTAACAGCCCAGATGTCTATGCCCCTAACAGCCTAGATGTCTATACCACCTAACAGCCTAGATGTCAGTGCCCTAACAGCCTAGATGTCGGTGCCCCCTAACAGCCTAGATGTCGGTGCCCCCTAACAGCCTAGATGTCGGTGCCCTAACAGCCTAGATGTCGGTACCCCTAACAGCCTAGATGTCGGTACCCCCTAACAGCCTAGATGTCAGTACCCCCTAACAGCCTAGATGTCAGTACCACCTAACAGCCTAGATGTCAGTACCCCCTAACAGCCTAGATGTCGGTACCCCCTAACAGCCTAGATGTCGGTACCCCCTAACAGCCCAGATGTCGGTACCCCCTAACAGCCTAGATGTCGGTACCCCCTAACAGCCTAGATGTCGGTACCCCCTAACAGCCCAGATGTCGGTACCCCCTAACAGCCTAGATGTCGGTACCCCCTAACAGTCTAGATGTCACTACCACCTCTCTCTTCAACGTACCGTAGCCAATCTGTCTGAGTGAGATGGTAGGTGGTGTTAGCGCGGAGACGAAGCATCAAAGCTAGAGTCAGCCAAAAGTTGATTTCACAGAAGGATATTTTTAATTCATCTAGCTGGAGTCTTGTCAAACATCTTAAAGAATGTATGATTATAGTAGAGATGGTGGCGGTTGGAATGAGGGATTGAGGGAGACCAGACCAAGCAGTACAGTACTGGAGAAGTTTGACTGGAGCTGAGTGATTTCATCATCACAGAAAAGACTTGGTCTCTCTCTCTCTCTCTCTCTTTCTCTCTCTCCTGACTGCAGTAGTGACAGAACAAAGTTCAGGGAGTTCTGATCTAGGATCAGGTCCATATAATCATATATACACTTTATGAATACATGCTCCTATGACCATGCAGATCGCAGTGGTCAGCTCGGTGATTATGGCCAGACAGTGTGTCACTCTGGATATCCCCACCTAGTATCGTCTGTCACAACGTGGCGAATACTGTAAGTGTCACATGTGTTTGTCATGGATTTAACAGCAACAAATTCCAGTTGGAAGAATCTTAAGGAGGACAATCAATTAGCAGTAGTCTCTTCTCCATTCCTGTCCTGACAGGAGTGATCAATCAACAGGATACACCCCTGCATCACCTCGTAGGCTTGGTAGTCAACGCAGCCCGCCACGCCATTACACCCTAGCTAGGCTGCTACATAGTTAGACAGCTACACCCTAGCTAGGCTGCTACATAGTTAGACAGTTACACCATAGCTAGGCTGCTACATAGTTAGACAGTTACACCCTAGCTAGGCTGCTACATCATTAGACAGGTACACCCTAGCTAGGCTGCTACATAGTTACACAGTTACACCCTAGCTAGGCTGCTACATCATTAGACAGGTACACCCTAGCTAGGCTGCTACATAGTTAGACAGGTACACCCTAGCTAGGCTGCTACATAGTTAGACAGTTACACCCTAGCTAGGCTGCTACATCATTAGACAGTTACACCCTAGCTAGGCTGCTACATAGTTAGACAGTTACACCCTAGCTAGGCTGCTACATAGTTAGACAGTTACACCCTAGCTAGGCTGCTACATAGTTAGACAGTTACACCCTAGCTAGGATGCTACATCATTACACAGTTACACCCTAGCTGGGCTGCTACATAGTTAGACAGTTACACCCTAGCTAGGCTGCTACATAGTTAGACAGTTACACCCTAGCTAGGCTGCTACATCATTAGACAGTTACACCCTAGCTGGGCTGCTACATAGTTAGACAGTTACACCCTAGCTAGGCTGCTACATCATTAGACAGTTAAACCCTAGCTAGACTGCTACATCATTACAAGGTTAAACCCCTAGCTAGGCTGCTACATCATTAGACAGTTAAACCCCTAGCTAGGCTGCTACATAGTTAGACAGTTACACCCTAGCTAGGCTGCTACATAGTTAGACAGTTACACCCTAGCTAGGCTGCTACATCATTAGACAGTTACACCCTAGCTAGGCTGCTACATCATTAGATAGTTACACCCTAGCTAGGCTGCTACATCATTAGACAGTTACACCCTAGCTAGGCTGCTACATCATTAGACAGTTACACCCTAGCTAGGCTGCTACATCATTAGACAGTTACACCCTAGCTAGGCTGCTACATAGTTAGACAGTTACACCCTAGCTAGGCTGCTACATAGTTAGACAGTTACACCCTAGCTAGGCTGCTACATAGTTAGACAGTTACACCCTAGCTAGGCTGCTACATCAGTTAGACAGTTACACCCTAGCTAGGCTGCTACATCATTAGACAGTTACACCCTAGCTGGGCTGCTACATCATTAGACAGTTAAACCCCTAGCTGGGCTGCTACATCATTAGACAGTTACACCCTAGCTAGGCTGCTACATAGTTAGACAGTTACACCCTAGCTAGGCTGCTACATCATTAGACAGTTACACCCTAGCTGGGCTGCTACATAGTTAGACAGTTACACCCTAGCTAGGCTGCTACATAGTTAGACAGTTACACCCTAGCTAGGCTGCTAAATAGTTACACAGTTACACCCTAGCTAGGCTGCTACATAGTTAGACAGTTACACCCTAGCTAGGCTGCTACATAGTTACAGTTAAACCCCTAGCTGGGCTGCTACATCATAAGACAGTTACACCCTAGCTAGGCTGCTACATCATTAGACAGTTACACCCTAGCTGGGCTGCTAAATCATTAGACAGTTACACCCTAGCTAGGATGCTACATCATTAGACAGTTACACCCTAGCTAGGCTGCTACATCATTAGACAGTTACACCCTAGCTGGGCTGCTACATAGTTAGACAGTTACACCCTAGCTGGGCTGCTACATAGTTAGACAGTTACACCCTAGCTGGGCTGCTACATCATTACAAGGTTAAACCCCTAGCTAGGCTGCTACATCATTAGACAGTTAAACCCCTAGCTAGGCTGCTACATAGTTAGACAGTTACACCCTAGCTGGGCTGCTACATAGTTAGACAGTTACACCCTAGCTAGGCTGCTACATAGTTAGACAGTTACACCCTAGCTGGACTGCTACATAGTTAGACAGTTACACCCTAACTGGGCTGCTACATTATTAGACAGTTACACCCTAGCTAGGCTGCTACATCATTGGACAGTTACACCCTAGCTAGGCTGCTACATAGTTAGACAGTTACACCCTAGCTAGGCTGCTACATAGTTAGACAGTTACACCCTAGCTAGGCTGCTACATAGTTAGACAGTTACACCCTAGCTAGGCTGCTACATAGTTAGACAGTTACACCCTAGCTAGGCTGCTACATCATTAGACAGTTACACCTAGCTGGGCTGCTACATCATTAGACAGTTACACCTAGCTAGGCTGCTACTAGTTAGACAGTTAGACAGTTACACCCTAGCTAGGCTGCTACATCATTAGACAGGTACACCCTAGCTAGGCTGCTACATAGTTAGACAGTTACACCCTAGCTAGGCTGCTACATCATTAGACAGTTACACCCTAGCTGGGCTGCTACATAGTTAGACAGTTACACCCTAGCTAGGATGCTACATCATTAGACAGTTACACCATAGCTGGGCTGCTACATCATTAGACAGTTACACCCTAGCTGGGCTGCTACATAGTTAGACAGTTACACCCTAGCTAGGCTGCTACATCATTAGACAGTTAAACCCCTAGCTAGGCTGCTACATCATTAGACAGTTACACCCTAGCTAGGCTGCTACATAGTTAGACAGTTACACCCTAGCTGGGCTGCTACATAGTTAGACAGTTACACCCTAGCTAGGCTGCTACATAGTTAGACAGTTACACCCTAGCTAGGCTGCTACATCATTAGACAGTTACACCCTAGCTAGGCTGCTACATCATTAGACAGTTAAACCCCTAGCTAGGCTGCTACATCATTAGACAGTTACACCCTAGCTGGGCTGCTACATAGTTAGACAGTTACACCCTAGCTAGGCTGCTACATCATTAGACAGTTACACCCTAGCTGGGCTGCTACATCATTAGACAGTTACACCCTAGCTAGGCTGCTACATAGTTAGACAGTTACACCCTAGCTAGGCTGCTACATCATTAGACAGTTACACCCTAGCTAGGCTGCTACATCATTAGACAGTTACACCCTAGCTAGGCTGCTACATAGTTAGACAGTTACACCCTAGCTAGGCTGCTACATCATTAGACAGTTACACCCATCATTAGACAGTTACACCCTAGCTGGGCTGCTACATCATTAGACAGTTACACCCTAGCTAGGCTGCTACATCATTAGACAGTTACACCCTAGCTAGGCTGCTACATAGTTAGACAGTTACACCCTAGCTAGGCTGCTACATAGTTAGACAGTTACACCCTAGCTAGGCTGCTACATAGTTAGACAGGTACACCCTAGCTAGGCTGCTACATAGTTAGACAGTTACACCCTAGCTGGGCTGCTACATAGTTAGACAGTTACACCCTAGCTGGGCTGCTACATAGTTAGACAGTTACACCCTAGCTAGGCTGCTACATCATTAGACAGGTTACACCCTAGCTAGGCTGCTACATAGTTAGACAGTTACACCCTAGCTAGGCTGCTACATCATTAGACAGTTACACCCTAGCTAGGCTGCTACATAGTTAGACAGGTACACCCTAGCTGGGCTGCTACATAGTTAGACAGTTACACCCTAGCTAGGCTGCTACATCATTAGACAGTTACACCCTAGCTAGGCTGCTACATCATTAGACAGTTACACCCTAGCTAGGCTGCTACATCATTAGACAGTTACACCTAGCTAGGCTGCTACATCATTAGACAGTTACACCCTAGCTAGGCTGCTACATAGTTAGACAGTTACACCCTAGCTAGGCTGCTAATCATCATTAGACAGTTACACCTAGCTAGGCTGCTACATCATTAGACAGTTACACCCTAGCTAGGCTGCTACATAGTTAGACAGTTACACTAGCTGGGCTGCTACAGGCTGCTACATCAGTTAGACAGTTACACCCTAGCTGGGCTGCTACATCATTAGACAGTTACACCCTAGCTAGGCTGCTACATCATTAGACAGTTACACCCTAGCTGGGCTGCTACATAGTTAGACAGTTACACCCTAGCTAGGCTGCTACATAGTTAGACAGTTACACCCTAGCTAGGCTGCTACATCATTAGACAGTTACACCCTAGCTAGGCTGCTACATCATTAGACAGTTACACCCTAGCTAGGCTGCTACATCATTAGACAGTTACACCCTAGCTGGGCTGCTACATAGTTAGACAGTTACACCCTAGCTAGGCTGCTACATAGTTAGACAGTTACACCCTAGCTAGGCTGCTACATCATTAGACAGTTACACCCTAGCTAGGCTGCTACATCATTAGACAGTTACACCTAGCTAGGCATTGACAGTTACATATTGGCTGCTACAGTTACACACCTAGCTAGGCTGCTACATCAGTTAGACAGTTACACCTAGCTAGGCTGCTACATCATTAGACAGTTACACCCTAGCTAGGCTGCTACATCATTAGACAGTTACTGGGCTGCCCATTAGACAGCTAGGCTGCTACATCATTAGACAGTTACACCCTAGCTAGGCTGCTACATCAGTTAGACAGTTACACCTAGCTAGGCTGCTACATCATTAGACAGTTACACCTAGCTAGGCTGCTACATCATTAGACAGTTACACCTAGCTAGGCTGCTACATCATTAGACAGTTACACCCTAGCTAGGCTGCTACATCAGTTAGACAGTTACACCCTAGCTAGGCTGCTACATAGTTAGACAGTTACACCCTAGCTAGGCTGCTACATCATTAGACAGTTACACCCTAGCTAGGCTGCTACATCATTAGACAGTTACACCCTAGCTAGGCTGCTACATCATTAGACAGGTACACCTAGCTAGGCTGCTACATCATTAGACAGTTACACCCTAGCTAGGCTGCTACATCATTAGACAGTTACACCCTAGCTAGGCTGCTACATCATTAGACAGTTACACCCTAGCTAGGCTGCTACATAGTTAGACAGTTACACCCTAGCTAGGCTGCTACATCATTAGACAGTTACACCCTAGCTAGGCTGCTACATCATTAGACAGTTACACCCTAGCTGGGCTGCTACATCATTAGACAGTTAAACCCCTAGCTGGGCTGCTACATCATTAGACAGTTAAACCCTAGCTAGGCTGCTACATAGTTAGACAGTTACACCCTAGCTAGGCTGCTACATCATTAGACAGTTACACCCTAGCTAGGCTGCTACATCATTAGACAGTTACACCCTAGCTGGGCTGCTACATAGTTAGACAGTTACACCCTAGCTAGGCTGCTACATAGTTAGACAGTTACACCCTAGCTGGGCTGCTACATCATTAGACAGTTACACCCTAGCTAGGCTGCTACATAGTTAGACAGTTACACCCTAGCTGGGCTGCTACATAGTTAGACAGTTACACCCTAGCTAGTCTGCTACATCATTAGACAGGTACATAGTTACAT